>NC_056741.1:1125949981-1126222481 GCF_019279795.1 Protopterus annectens | reverse complement strand
TCGACATTTTGAATGTGGATCATATGGTCTCAGCCACATGGTCTTTGACATTATGAAATTTCAACCATGTGTAGGGGACCCATATATATATATATATATATATATATATATATATATATATATATATTAGTTTATAGCAGTTCAAGGCCATTCAGCTCAAAGCTAAGGATTTAATTGCATATTAATTTTATAGCAGTTCAAGGCCAATCAGCTCAGAGCTAAGGGTTTAATTACTTTTCCCTCTCATCCACACTGTAGGAGTTGTGTTCTTAGATCCTAGAACCAGTGTATCTGTTATTGTTTTTTCATTATGATAATTTAACAGCATAATTCTCCCCCTGCCCCTTTATTGGCTGTTGACTATGAGCACATCAGTATCATTTTGCAAAGTCTCTCCAGTCTCCACTTAAATTACTCATCAGGCTAAACAGTTTTGATGAAGTTGCTGAAAATTGAGTGCACTGATGCTGCTTGCACTGATTTTAATATTAAATTAGTGAGTTTTTTTTCTGCAATTACTTTACTTGTTCTTGCTGATAGCATAAGCAGATTTCTAGGCTAGTAGATTTATAATGAATGTTAAGTACTCAGTAGCAAGTCCACCAAAACATTATCTTAAACAAACCGAACTGCAAACAGGTATAGTTAGTTATCTTGCCGCTAGAGTCATTCCTTTCAGTATCATGAACTAACACTACCCTACAAATTCTCTTGCTAGCCTGACTGAGATGGTATCTTGAGACAATGTTTGAATTAACTCATGCTATCTGATGATGATGTATTACACAAACAGTGTAACACAATGTGTAAACTCAGACACCAAAATCATCAGCAAGATGCTAAACATTACACCTCTCAAAGGCCATCAAAATGCACATAATCCAGCATATGCTGAAGTTCTAAAGATGAATTTGCCTAAACCTCAAAGATCTCTAAAACACAACTCAGATGCATAGCATGCACATCAAGTTAATCCCACTTCCTCACATAGAACAAGGAGTCTCAAAGTCACAGATGCTGAGCCCATAAGGCAGGCATCAACCTATACCATACATTCTTGCTATAAATGACTCCATTGTAAGACAGACAGATGTGCCTTTACCAGCCTAAGCAAGGGAAGAGTGATGATTAGTTGTTTGTCTGGTGTCAGGATCTGTAAGATCATGCATACACTCCAGCTGTTTAACAAGTTCCAGTATGACTGTGTCATAATTCATGCCTATGTCAATGACTTGAGGTGTAGCTGCCTGGACTATTTGAAGAAAGACATGGCTGTGCCATGGTTGTGCTCTCAGAATATGTGTTTAAGGCAGGTAAGAGCCCAGCACTGAGCAGCATTCTACCTTCTCCAAGGATGATGCTACAATATGAGCAAAAAATAATTTAGTTTAATAAATGGCTAGTTTTTGGTATCATTCAAAGTGGGTCCAATATTAATCAGACTGGGAGGATATGATAGACAAACCACACTGCTTCGCTAGGGATGGCCAGCTTCTGTCCCCTCTAGAGTCTTTATTATTGATATAGAAATTGAGACATTGTCCACCTCCACAGTGCTTTTTTTAGGCAATGCCAGTCTGACAAATCTACCAATATAAAGAAACCAGCAAAGCTATATATAAAGGTGCTACTAATCAATGCTAGGAGCCTTAACAAGAAACTTCACTCTCTACAAGACCTTCTCACCCAAGTGGATATTGACAGCTGTTAGTGACTGAGATATGGTTTAAAATAATATATGTATAAAATTCATTTAATTGAATGAATTAAATAAATCATTTTATACATTTATAAATTTATAAATTATAAATTAAGCTGTAGCTTTACTACTCTGTCCTTGTTTTTAATTTCTTCAAGTCTTTTGGGTTTGTAATATCATGAGAGGAATGGACCTCATTCCTAAGTCAAAGTATGATTAAAGTTCATGAAATTAGTATTGTTTCAATCTTTGAAGTCAGCCAGACATGCTCTTCACAGCAACTGCAATGTGCCCAGTAATTTGTATGGCTTTACATATATTGGTAACATGTCTAACTATGATTGTAGATTCTTTTTTAAGGCCAGTGGTTCCTATTACTATTAGAACTATCTTGGTATCTTTCTTCCACATTGTTCTCATTTCTGCCTGCAAATCCTAATATTTTATGACTTTGGGTCTCTCTGTACACAAGAAACTATAGTCACTGGGTATGGCGATTTCAATGATCAATGCTACTTTTGTCTTCTTTTCATGGACCACTATATCCAGTTTTCTAGCATCTGTGTTTTGAACTGTTGGTAATGAGTGATCTCATGTGATGTAGACTTCATAATTTTCTATGATGCTGCACAGTAATATATCCTGTTTACATCTGTTATATCGCATGGATCTCTGTGGACAGTCCTAATTACTGTCTTCATTTGTTTTATCAAGCATCTGACTTTTTGGGTTTTATTGATCTTCTGCAGTCTATTTCTTTCATTTACCTTAATATATCGATCTATCCCTATTAAATCAAGCAACTGTTCTCTTAGCTCGTTTTCATCTAAACAGTGGGCCCATTTTTTGTTTTCCATTTCCTGCGGGCATTCTATAGAAAGTTCTATTGCATCTTCCTGTGACACATTCTCTTCAGTTTCATCCTCTGCTATCCTTTGCTCTGTCATATGGAAACTCACTCGCCTATCAGTCCTCAACATTCACTGCATCAGAATTTCTACTGTTTCCTGTTCCTTCTCTTGTGGTCTAGCTTGAAGTGAACATTTATACTGGTTTCCTGTGGAAGGCTCCACAATATCTTCATATGACGCCTGATCAATTGCTTCCCGTTCCACTGGATTCCCCTTAATTTGGAGGTCCATTGCTCTATCCTTTCACTTCAGAGGTACTCCAAAACCTCGATTTCTATTTCTTTAACTTTTCCATTACTAATCTCTTTTTCTACTTTTCCTCTTTGTATTCATTTTTTTTGTATTGTACATTTTTCTATGTCTGGATTCCTTTGCCTGTACTCTTGAAATTTCTTCGGTGCTGCTCTTTTTGTACTGATTAGTTTTGCTTTCTCCTTTGCATAGATGTTACACCATATTAAATCTCTTTTTCTTTCCCATGTTCTTATTTCATCTTCAGATGTCTCCTGATCCACCTGTTTCTTCTTACTTTGGGGACTGATTCCATCATGCTGTGATGTAACTTGCATTATAAATTCTACACCAAATCCTTCACTCTGCAGACACTCCATAACTTCAACTTCTATTATTTAACTTCTACTTTACTAATCTTCTTTTCTACATTCCCTCTTTGTGATATTATTCATTTTATTGTAAAATGTTCCATGTCTGGATGCCTTTGCCTGTATTTTTCTTTGAATATCTTTGGGGCTGCCTTCTTTATGTTGATTAATTTGGCTTTCACCTTTGTATAAATATTGCACCATATCAAATCTCTCTTTCCTTCCCATGTCCATATTTTCTTTTTATACTTTTCCAAAATCTCTAGGTTTTGTTGTTTATATTTTTGCACTTCCTCAGATGCTTCTTTTTCCAAACAGATCAACGTTTCTTGGTCTATATACTGTTTTTCACAAATCTGTTATATTAATGACCTCAAATTTTTATTTGAATCTTCTGACAGTTTTTCTTGTGGAAGTATTTTTCTTTCCTCTAATTTCTCTCTTAATCGTTTTGTATACCTTATGTCTGGAAATTCTCGGCTTTTTGCATAATAGTAACAATACAAAATTTATTTCTTATTCTCAATAGTCCACTATATTGTCTTTATGGCTTTTCTCTGGCCTATCAGTTTTTTACAATTTTTGTGGACTGCTACTTCTTTATAATAAAGGGGGGATATTCTCCCCCTGGGCCTGGCCTGAACCCATCGTAGGAATGTTTCCATATTTTCATGATACTATACTGTCATTTTTCCCAGTTCTGGCACAGTGCAGCTACCATGCTTGGGTACTTTTTTATCCTGGGTCTTGTGCACCCAGCTATCTTTTTTAATTTTTGACCTACTACTGTCCACGATACATGCTATATAAATACAGTGTATATATCAGTGTCGTCTTCATGAGATTTTGGGAAAAATGGGGTCCACCACGTGAAAGTACTCACCAAGACTTGAGGATGAATTAAATTTCAGCAATACTACTCTCCTTTGTTTGCTGACTTATCATCTCTCCATTCAGACCCCTCTGTCTGTCTCTCTCTCTAGATGAACCTGAAATTGCCCCCCCCCCCAGCAATCACACAAGATTAAGTTTTAAAAATGCAATCAAAAGCTACCAAATACTGCATCGATGGGTCCTGGCAATATCGCTCGGTGCATCATAAGTAGCATGAAACATGATTTAGCTAATCCCCTAACAACACTGTGCAATCTCAGCCTTCATACACGTTTTGTATCAAGTGACCAGAAAATAGTTACTGTCAATTCCCTGCATAAGGAAAGACCTTCCATAGACCTAGGAAATTTCAGACCCATAAGTCTGTTCAACCTCATATACAAAGAAATGGAATGACTTATCATGCAACTAATCAGTCAGGACATAGGGAACCTCAGGTTCTACTTCACTATGTCAAAAGCAAAAATAAGAGAATAACTTTTTGTCAAACACTTTTTAGTGAACCATCACTTTGTTGAACTGCCATTTGAATTAAAATTTTCCCAGGGGAAATAAATTGTGGGCCATCATTGAGAATTGGCTTTTACTCACTGTAGTGCGATCTCAGAGTTGCTATATTTAGTTGGGGTGTGTGTGGGGCACATCCCTCCACATTGGGGGTGTGTGAGGCACAGCCCCCCACCTGGGTGGGTTTTAAATTTTGTTATTTTGTGATACTTGGTTGGTCGGCCAACCATTTTTTTCCCATGGGAAGTTTTTCATTTAAATGACAGTTTGACAAAGTAATGGTTTGCTGAAAAGCATACTACAAAGAGGTATTCGCTTATTTGTGTTTTTAACAAAGTAATATAGACCCAGAACCTCCAAACGCAGGACCCATCTCAATGTGTATTCATCAAGGGCTGGTCATGCTTACTTAAACTGAAGGATGTTTCAAACAGGTTACCAAAACAATGGATGAAAACAAATATCTTGACCTTGCCAAATGTTTTGGCACAGTTCCCCACTCAGGCATAGTAGAAAAGCTTAACAAACTGTGAATTAACACCTAATGTCAGTCACTGGATTGACAACTGCTCACAGCTAGGAAGCAGGAAATCAAAATAGGGGCAGTCACCTCCACAAAGAGACCAGCCACCAGTGGATTCCCCCAGGGTTCTGTGCTGGGGTCTCTCCTGTTTGGCTTCTACTTTTCTTAAGTAAAAGCAAATACTAAAGGGCTATGGCTGACTAAGTTTGGAGATGACTAAAATTGAGGAGTAGCCATTGAATTGCTGTGTGACTCAGTTACAGGAAGGTTTGTTCCAAATAACTGGTGCCAAAATCATGGACTGAAACTAAATGCCAAAAAATGTATTATTATATCCATTAGGAAGTCACCTACTCCAGGGAACTACCACATTAAAAGTACACCCGTAAGATGTGGCCTATTTGTTCAGGATTTGGGAACTTATGTGGACAGTGACATAAATTTTGACCAACATGTGTCACTTGTAAGAAAGTTCTTTTATATTGCACAGCTTATAAACAAAGGAATTGTATCTCCATCTAGGGATTTCACTGTCCTCACTTACTCAGTCCTCATTAGGTCAGTTATTGAATATAATGCCCCCTTTGGCATGTATCTTTCTAGATGCATGCAGCAACTGGAATGCCCACAGAGATATCTTACAAAACAGGATACAAGGCCTAAACAATATGGTCTACATGGGTTGACTCAAAGCCTTGTCACTATAATTGGTATTCTACAGACTGCTAAGTTGTGACTGGTGTCTGGCATACAAAGTATCCTCTGACCCAGTAATGATGGATTTATTGCACATCAGCAAGTTATATCACCATCATCATCATCAACCCCCTTTTTCCCATTTTTTTTTACATGGGGTCAGGGTGTTGTGTCACCTGTCACCATCTTTCTCTGTTCAATGTCACTGTAACACCTTCTTCAACACTTATGCCTGACTGTTAAGGACTTCTCTCACACAATCCCTCCACTTCTTTGATGGATGCCCTTATTTTGTCTACACTTCTTTCTGTTTGCACCAAATTTTCTTCACCAAATTGCCTTCTGCTTTTCTCTACTTGTGCCCAAACCACAGTAATCTGTTCTCTTTTCTCTTTAACCTTTATTGCAGTTGGAGCTACTTTGGCTTCTCCTCTTATGATATATTTCTTCACCTGTTCCACAGTGTGCATCCACCACACATCTCAAGCACTTCACCACCATCTCCTCTAGCTGCCATAATTGCTTTACCTTTACTGCCCAGGTTTCTGTACTACACATTAGTATTGGTCACACCTCTGTTTTGTACACTTTACTCTTCAGCTTCTTTGGCATTTTACTGTCATATATTACTCCTGACACTTTGTGCTAACTGGCTGCAACCCCTCTGATTCTAGCTTTAATCTCCTCATTCAGACTTTCCTTCTCTTCGACCATCCCTCAGAGATACTTAAAGCTGTTAACTGGTCCCACAATATTCCCTTCTATCTCAGTTCTAGGCCTCTTCTGATTTCTCCCATTTGTTGCCATTACAACTGACTTATCTGTACTCAGTTCCATCCCATGTATCTTCAATTTTGCATTTCCTTCTCCCATCATTTGCTGAAGTTCTTGCTCAGAGTTTGCCTGTAATGCACATCATCTGAATATGCAACATTGTTAAACTATTCCCTCCAGCATTTGCTAATGCACTCTATCACCAGTTATGAACAGCAGGGGCCTCTGAGCTGAACCCTGATGCACACCCACTCCCACTGGTAACCCCGATGTGTGACTGAACACTGTCCATACTTGAGTCATTGAGTCCTTGTACATGGCTTGCACTGATCCTACCAATCTTTCTGGGACTTCTAACCACCATAGGACTGCACAAATAAGGTTTCTTGGGACTTTCTCACTTGCATTCTCCAAGTCTAAGAATATCCTTTGAACTCTTTCTTAATTTCTAGTTTCTTCTCTAGTAACTGTTTCACTGCACATGTTGGGTCAGTTGTACTGCATCATAATGTGAATCTGAACTACTGATACCCCATCTTACTTTCTAACTCTGTGAATTCATTTATCAGTCACTGTTTCCAGAACTTTCTTGCCCGCAGTTGAACATGCCCCCTTCTTTTCCTGAACACTGGCATGCATAAGAATGCTTGTTTTCCAGTCATCTGGATTGCACCTTTCTCTACATACTGCTATGACTACCCTCAAGAGACGTTTTACCCTTATCTCACTCAACATCTTTATCATATCTGTTTTGACTTCATCTGAGCCTACTGCTTTCCCTGACTTCATTTTACTTAGTGTTGTTCTTGCTGCTTCTATGGTGGGCTCCTCCTTTTCTTTCAATATAGACTATGTCTGGGGCAGTACAACTTTTGTGTGGTTTTCTTCATTCAGAAGCTGCTGGAAGTATTCCTTCAATTGTTCATTGATATCCTATGGACTGTTAAGCAGAGTGTTGCTGGCATCCCTTATGAGGGGTGTCTGACTATCTTCTTTATCATTCTTTATTTTCCTTGTAGCCTGATATAGTTTCTTTGTGCCATCTACTCAGCCACTTTTCAGAAACTGGTAGAAGGCCTCTGTTGCCTTGTTCTTTGCTATTGTAATTTCGCTAAGCCTCTTTGTTAACCAACCGGTATTCCTTCCTTGTCTGTTCCATATTTTCTATCTCCTACTTTTTCCTGCACTCCTACTTTCTTTTGATGATTTCCTGGACTTCTGTATTTCACCAAAAGCTTTCCTTATGTACCTTATTTCCATATCTGGCATGGCTGCATATCTCTTCTGTAGTCCTTGCACAAGCTGTTTTGAGGTACTGCCATTTTTCTTCAACTCCACCTGTTTGCTCTTCTTCATGAGGTGCCAGAGTCCTGAGTAATTCACTGAACTGTTGTGCTTTCTCTCAAGTCAACTTCAAAGTCTTCAGTCTGGTCTCTGTTGACCTTACAGCCTTCTCTGACCACTGTTTACAGGTGATTGCAGCAACTGGTGGTTTATGCTGTGAGATGATTGTTTCACTGTGGATGACTTCACAATTGCTAATTCTACCCCAAAGTCCATTCTTTAATAAGAGGAAGTGTCTAGTTGCATTGCACATGAACACTCCTGTATATGATTTTGTGACTGTTTCTCTTGCTGAACCATATGCTGGTCATCATCAATTCATTTGTCAAAAAAAAGTCTTGAATGGCCTCTCCTTCTTTATTCCTGTTGCCCCACTCATGTGAACCCAGGCAGTCATCATATCCTGTTTTGTTTGTCTCAGTATATGCATTCAGGTCACCTATTATTAACACCAATTCAAGTTGTTCTGATTTACTTAATAGGTCCTGCAACTGCTGTCTGAATGCACTCTTTTCTTTACTATCACAATCCTGCTGTTGGGCATAGATTGAGATGATGAATACTGTCCTATCATTACACTTGAGTATGATTGCCAAGAGTCTGTCACAAATTCTGTTGATATCCCTTACTATCTTCAGAAGTCCCCCCCCCTCACCATAATTCCCATGCCATTACTTGCCTCTCCTCCTCTTGAGTAGTATACTCTGGATCCCAAGTGAATTGCACTGCCCTTCCATCTTGTCTCCTGTTTAGATAGGATGTCCAGCCTACTCCTCACCATAATGGCATACATTTCCAAGCTGTGTCCTTTTAGTAAACCTGCAGTGAGTGTATGAATTTTTAGTTCATGTTTGTCACTTTCAATGGTTTTACGCCCATCTTTTGCTCAACAGAGCTTTCCCAAGTAACCCAAGCTAACAGATGAACACTGGCCAGCCAAAAACTTATTGAACCAGGGCTGCTATGCTTTGTGAAGGGTACCCAGTGACCAATAGGGGCACCCACCCACCTTCTCGACCATTAGCCTGGGTCCCTGGCATAGGTCAGATTAGGCCACATCCTCAGCCCACTTGTCACTGGCAAATACCCATACTCATTTGGGAACATTAGTCAACATGACCAGATCACCTAGAAACATATTTTTGCACTGTCAAATGGCTAACCCGGTCACATCAACAAGTCAAATGGCATCATAAGTACTTGGGTCAGAGGATCTAAACAGAGGAGTTGGAAGGGATATGGTATATCTTGCAGATTATACCACTTCTCTGGAACAGACTTCCCGTCCAAATAAAACAAAGTTCATCTGTGGCCATATTTAAGCAAAATCTGGATCTATGGACAGTAAACAGAAGATTTACCCCAGGACTGCCCTGTCTACTTCTTTTTGACAGAGGAAGCTCCTAAATGCCTTATCCCATGTATGGATCCCCTCAAATTATCTATGGTATGATCCCAGTTATTCTCGTTGTGAATATGTAGTATTTAGAACATGCAACCAGCAAAGAAATATCTCAGGCTAAATGGGATTGATTAATTCAAGCAAAAACTGGAAACTGCTTAGGTTTAAAATGGACCAAAGTTCAGCAATCCTCGTACTTATCTATGAGTGCTTGAATCTATATGCAGGATGTGAATGTGCCAAAGCAAGGTTGTAGGCTAGGTGCTAAGATTCACTAGTTCATTTATTTATTCTCATGTGATGACCATGTTATCTGCTTGAAACATGCAGTATATTAAGTGTGAAGGAAGTAGAAAGAAAATAGTAATACTTATACTATACACAAAAAGAGTTCTATTGAAAAGGATAGAGATTAAGAATTTAGGGCTTGGTAGTTAATGGAGTGTTGGGGACTCTATGTGACAGCATTATTAGGGAATCTTTTACGTTTAAGTTGGTTGTTTAGGTAAGGATATTGGCTGTGAGTGGAAGTCACATTCTTGGATATGCTTAGGGGACAGAAGACCAATTTTTGGTGGTGAGAATGGTGATGCCATGTTAAGTAGAGAAAAGTTTAGAAGCAAGTCTAAGGGTGTTTGTGGAAAGTGTTGAAAATGATATCAGTTTGTAGGGGTAGATTCTTCATGAAGTCTCTGGCCTTGAAATGGGAGAGATTCAAGAAAGCTTAATTAATAGACCCAGATGGGTACCAAGAGAATTTACTTAAGATAGAGAGTCAACTAGTTAGTTTTTTGAGGTGTGAGGTGAGACAATGGTGTTTGCACCTTGGATAGATGTTTATGAATCATCTGATGTTGTTTCAAGTTACTTTAACTGAGCTGAGGCTCTTCTCAGAAGTTGCTAAAGCAAAGCCAGATTCTATTAGGGAGAGCAGAACTCCTCTCCCAAACACTGCTTCGCCATCAGGATACAAGAAGTTGGACATTTTCTTTGCATTTTATTCATTGAATAAGAGACCATTCACCTTTATTCATTGAATAAGAGACCATTCACTTTTGACTTGATTATTTGGTAAAGATGTTTGAAGAATGAGATTCTCAGGTATTTGTACAGTTCTAGTGTTTCACTTGGTCTGTAATTATGTGGTGCAACTGACCAATTAGGCATTATATTTCCAGTCCTTTGGGGTTCTGAAAAACACAGCTATTTTTTTTTTTTTTTTTTTTTTGTTATTGAAGATGAGTTTGTGGGTGAGAATCCATGGGCTAGGTTGGAAAAGTCAGATTCTAATGAAGCTTTAAAAGAGCTGTAGGATATATTTATATATTATCACATCATTCATTTAGAGGATGATAGAGAGGTCATAAAAGTTGGAGGTGAATGTGCTGATGAAGTGAGAGAGAAAAGAATTAGAGAAAATTGTAGACTTTTGTGGAACATTTGTCGGAAAGTGGTGAAGGGTGTTTTCTATTTTGACCTTGAGTTTGTGGTTTTTGACCTTTAGATTGTGGTCCATGAGGAAGCAATTAAACTACTGAGTATTTATTGAACTGATATTGGCTGGTAAGAGGTGGTGTTGGTGATTAAAGTATTGAAGACTTTAGTGAGTTCTATGAAAACAACCCAGTTAGACAATCCTCATCCATGTTTATGAAAAAGTCATTAATAAAGATGTAGAGGGATGTCATTGTACTTCTTCCTACCCAAAAGCCATGCTATTGGGGTGGGTATCTTTGTGTGCAGAGATTTAGTGATCTAGAATATAATGAGGCTTGTGAATGTTTCACCTATGGTATGGAGAAAGGATACTGGGCAGAAGTCTTGAGAGCACAGGGCTTGGCAGTTTGGGGGTTTGGTTTTAGTTTAGAGCTCTTCCAGATGGGTGGCATATATGCCTTGTTTAAGCACAGATTATAATGCTACATTAGGAGTCACACAATGTATTCACTGCAGTGTTTCATGAACCAGGAGTGCAGGTTTTCAGCCCCAGCAGGTTCATTTGGTGGTAGTTTGTTGAGAAGGACCAATGCATCTTTGGACTTGATTTTCCTGAAGTATGAAGGAGGTATGAAGGGGACAGATGATGGGGTGGAGGGTGCTGAGCTAGGGATTTCTGAGGATGCATATGGGAGAAAACTTTTAGATGATTTCTTTGGTTAGCTATTGGTCCAGAAGCAGTAGGGGGTTGTGTCTACTGTGTTCAGAAACTGGTTTGTTTATGTTTAGTGACCTTGTTAATAATGTTTTACAATTTATTTTAGTTAAAGAACAGTTGATACTGGGTATGGTTTAAGAATTTTGCTTTGTGTCTCATGACTGGCTTTTTGATAAGGTGCCAGAGTTATATAACTTGAGTTTTTCTGTTTGGGAAAGGAGAGGTTTCCTAGGTCCCAGGCCTTATCTTGGAATTTATGCTGTAATTTCTTTGGTTAGCTATAGGTTCTGTGGAGGTTTGAGAAATAAATAACCATGGTGAAGAGCTTGATTTTGGAGTGATTGCAGGAAGTTATTAAGAGAGTAGGAGAGGTTGCTGGAGTTTTGCTTAAGTTAGAAGGTGTTTAAGTTTATTTGTAAGAGCTCTTCATTTAAGTTATGTTTGTTTTGTGAAGATGTGGCTTGGAGGAAATTAAAGATGGGGGGGGGTGGGTGTTTGAAAATGTGTTGTGCAGAGAGAAATGAGATAGGGCAGTGGTCAAAGATGACAGGGGGCCTGTAAGTTTGGATATTAGATTTGGTTTGTTTGTTATAAGTATGTCCAGGAACGAGTAGTTGTCAGACTTGAAGTTGGGCCGAGGGGGCTCAGTGACTAGATGTGCTTTTCTAAGGCTAGTGGTAAAGTCAAGTACATAAAATGTTTTGGGTATTTAATAACTTGATATTGAAATTAGTAAGCAAAATGATGTTTGACAAGCGTTTTGAGTAGTCTAGGATGTCTGTGGTGAGACTGGGGCTGCTATTGAACAAATATTGTCAATGGAGGGTTTTTTTTTTTTTTTTTTTTGCATTTTTATGTTTAGCTACTAAGTTAATTCCTACCCAGTTTGGGGTTGAGTCATGATCCCGGGAAGTATAGTTTCAAGATTGCAGGCAGGATTATGTTGTATTTTTTTTTTAAGTAGGTGGGACCCTCCTCCCATTCCTAAGCCAGGTCTGGCACTAAAAATAAAAAAAAAATCTTGAGAAATATGTTGACTTTGGGTGTGTTGTTTTACCGAAGATTTTTTAATGGCTAGGATGTTGATGTTATACTTTTTCGGAAACAAGTGGAGTTGTTCAAGCTTCTGCCTGCATCAAGTAGAGTGACACTGAATGTAATTTGTGGTGCATTTATGGTAGATAGCTGAGTATGGCTATTGAGAAAGAAGAGACCAGGACTAAGTTCTACGGAGGATATTTAGTAATGGTGTGATTCCAATGATACATTTTAGGAGGGAGAGAAGAAGCAAATAGTGACTAAATCTGTTGGCATTGCTGCAGTAGTGTTTTGGAAAGGTGACATTTTTGTGAGAAAGATGACATTTTTGCAGTTCCGCTTTACAAGTGGTCTGAAATTTGCCAGGAAGTGGGGTAGATGTGATGGACAGGTTTCAGGGTAATGTCCAGCAGGACTAAAATAGGGTGGGGAAAGTCAAGAGGAAGTGAGGAAGAAGGAGGATATGAGTCTGGGAGAGATTCAAAAGTGAAGTTGGCACTGAATTGATCTTCCAGGATATTGGCAAGATCCTTGGGATCAGTATATTTAATGCCATTCTGTTGCAGCTCACAGCAGATCTGAGCATTGCCATTTAGACTCTTGACATAGTTATAGAATTCCTTGTTGTTGTCTTTGGAATATTTGGCAATTTTATTTTCATAACTAGCTTTGGAGGATTTTATGAGGGGTCTCAGCTTCTTAGTGAGGCTGGTAAGGGAGTTTTTTGTATCCTGGGATTTTCCTCTTTTCTGCAACAGTTTCTTTCTTTTGTTGTAAAGTTTGTTTACGGCAGGGGACCACCAGATTGTCTTCATTTTTTTGGAGGAGAGCATCTTGGCTCTATTTGGGATGGCACGATTCATGCATGAGTGGATGTGCTCATACAGTGCCTTAGTGTAGGACTCAGCAGTTGAAATTTCAGTTCCCATCTGCATGGGTGTCATGAAGTTTGTCACTTCTGACTTGAGTAGCATGAAGTTGGCTTTGGAGAAGATTTTATGGAGGTTTCCTTACTCATGGGTGGGGGTGGGATGTGGATGTTAAGGGTGATTAGCTCATGATCTGACCTGACCAATGAGGGTGTGACCATAGGTTTGGAGCATTGATTTCCCATGTTGCTAATGACCAGGTCTAGGATATTGGAGCCCCTGGTGGGACAATAGAGTAGTTAATCCAGGGCATTGGAATTTATGAATTCCAAGAACCGTTGGGCAAAGGTGTTGGTAAATGAGTAGTTTTCCCAGTAAATGGCAGGGTAGTTGAAGTAACCCAGTATTAGGGGGTTTGTTTGTATCTTAATATTTTCCAGTATGTTTAGAAAGGTGTAGTGAAAACCTTGGGGCATGGTGGGAGATCTGTAGCAAGCTACAATTTGGATTGCAGTCTTACATAGTGTTAGTTGCACCTGGTGAATTTCAGATGCATTGTGTTGGGCAACTAGCCTGGTGGTGTGAATATCCTTGGTGAATATGGACCCTCCTCCACCTTTAGTGTTTCAATCCTGGTTTGGTGGCCGAAAGTGTGATAAGAGTTGTACCCTGGTATTGCAGGGGTGCTCTCTGGAACCTTGAACCAGGTCTCAGTTACTGCACAGATATTGATGTTCTCCATTTTTAGGAGTGCCTCGAGAGGGTGCATTTTGAGGTTTAGACTTCTAGCATTGAGTAGCATTACCTTCAGATTTTTCATGCTTGTACCTGTTAAAGTGGTGGTTTTGTCCTTTGAACTTTGCCTAAAAAAGGCACTATAGGGGTGGCAAGAGCTTTAGCCAGTAACCTGAATCCCAGGGGTGACAAGTGCAGACCATCTCTGGCAAAGCATTGTGGTCTGTCGATCATGTCATCCCAGGCAGACAGATACTGGATTCCCTTTGAATGACACCAGAAGCTTAGCCAATTGCTGAAGTCAATAATTTTGCCCTTATATTGTGGTATCATTCTGGGCGAAGGCAGGATACTACTCAGGGCTAAGGTCATATCTGCCTGGGCTACATGATCCGAGAGCTCTTTCACGTCTCTTTTCATGTAGTCCAGGGAGGTACATCTCAAGTCATTCACTCAAACATGGACAATGACAGAGTCATATTTGTACTTGTTGTGGAGTGACTTGAGTGCATGTGTTATGTGGTGGATCCTGGCACCCGACAGGCAGCTGACTGTAATTTTCTCCTTGTTCAAATAGGTGAGTGGGACATCAGTGTGCCTGACTATACCATAGTGTTTGCTAGTTTCATATCAGGGTTGTTATGTGTTGATTGCAAAAGCGTAATTGTGTCTTTTAAATTTATTGATATCAGCAGCTTCTTGAAAATTTCACAGTTGTTTATTAAGATTGGGTGAATTTTTATTGTCTTTAAGAGTTTCTTGTTTTAAGAAGGAAATCATTTGTGGATTAACTTTATAAGTTATAATATCCCAGTGAAATAATTTAATCCATAATGGGTACCATTAATTTCCTATTGGGTCATGATTTGCTATCTGCATGATGTGACTTGCATTAATAATTTCATAGTACAACTGAAAATCAGGAAGGCCTAGGCCTCCTTTTTCTTTTGTGGGTATTAGCTTATTATAGCTATTTCTTGTACTTTTTGGGTACCATATGAACTTTGCCAGTCAAACTTTTATCTTGTTGAAGAAGATAATTGGAATTTTCATGAAAATGGCATTCAGATGGTATAAAATCTTAGGCAATATGTTAATTTTTATAATTGAAGCTTTTGATAAGGTAGATCGTTTAAGCTTTTCTGACTTACTAATGTTACCAACTATATATTGGCCACGTTTTACCTATATTATTATTGAACACATCTGCTTGTATATGGCTAAAATTTATACCTAAATACTTCAAGGTATATTGCACTTTAACATTAGTCTCTGGAAAGTAAAATTCCTTATGTTCCAGTGGGTTAATCGGATACATGATTGACTTCTTAGGATTGATTTCATAGTTGGATACCTTGGAAAACTTATCTGTGGATGATAGGATTTTATTTAAATCAGTATTGGGATAATGAAATAAATATTGAGATCATCTACAAAAGCTGTGTATTTTACTTGAGTGTTTGATACATAAATAAGATGATGGTATGTTCTCTGGGTAATTTGCAGTAGTAATGCTTCTATATAAAAATTAAACAGGTTTGGTGAGAGTGGGCATCCCTGTCTGGTTCCATTTGCTATTTGTATTGGGTTAGACGTTTTCTTATTAATATAAAGAGTTGTAGTTGCTTTAGTATATAATGCAGTATAAAAACAAATGGAAATCATGATACCAAAAGCAGGAATACAAACAAAAATCCCTAGACTTTAATAAAATAAAATAAATTAAATGAATGCATAATATGATAAAGCACTATTCGTCTAGTCAGTGACCAGACTTCTTCAGATAATGAATGCATCACAAATTTCACGTAAGTACTTTAACTTCATCTCAACTGATTTGAATTCAGTAACTAATTAGTTAATAAATTAGTTAATATAAACAATGATTAACCAGCTAGTACACTCAAATGAAGTGCATAGAAAAATGTGACATAAATTCCTTAGTGAATGTTGCATAATAAATACATAATGCAACGTGTGTGTGAACACAACTGAATAATGTAAAAATAATGTCCGTTACAGAGTTAAAAAATTCAGTGATAAAAACAAAAAATAAAAATAATAAATTCACATAATATTGTGTGCTATTCACACAGTGTCATCGTATTATTGTCCTCCTTTAGATATAGCTATAGTAATCAACTACGCTACCTGAAATGTGAGATATGAAAGTGTGATATAAAAAGGTGTAAAGATGTCTCTGTATACCACTGTCTACAAATAGGTGACTAATGACAAGGGTCTTGTATTGAGTCTCTAATAAATTTGAATATATATGTTTTTATTCAGCTGTTAGTGAATGAATCCCTATGTTGAATTAGGGTTAATATTTATAATGTTTATAGTCACACCTTGGGTGATCTAAGTCCCAGAACCTTACATGCACTCATCTAGTCAAATTTCTCAACTTTAACAAACACTGAATAGAACACATTTCATTAAGGCCCCAAAAGTGGCAAGCATCTAAACAAATTTGCCACATTAATTCTAATATCCGCACGAATAATGACCTGGGTCCACCTCTATGGTCTTTAGCAATGTGTTCAATGACCCTAAATTTGAAGGAGTGTGTTGGGTTTAACTTAATATGGTTGGCCAATGTGTTCTCTGTTTTCCCTTTCCTAATGTAGGATAAATGCTCTCCATGTGGGGCCAACTTTGCCAATACAGTAATGGCCCATTGGGAAAAGGAATATATCATTAAAAAAGGAAATGTAATGGAACGGATCTCGTTTTATACCCACTATTTGGATGACATATTTGTCATTTTTAATGGTGGCTTAGATGAAGCAGAGGATTACATTAAATATTTGAACCAGACAACTTTTTGAATTTCACTTACACATTCCATCAAGATGTAATTACATATCTTGATATCGAACTAACAAAAGACAGGGTTCTAAAGAGATTAACATCTAGGATTTTTATGAAAAGTACATTTTCTAATACCTACCTACATTACAGCAGTTTGCACCTCTTTCACCAAAAAAGTCAGTAATCAAGGGCCAATTGGTTCAAGTTGCTAAGATGGTATTTATTGAATGTGATTTTATTAAAGAATGCCATAAAATCGGTGAAATGTTTATTACCAGGGGTTATCCCGAGGAACTTATTTTTGAGATCACTGCAGAGATCCATCATAAAAGGGCTAATGGGACATATTTACCCTTGTTGGGTACCCCTCAAGGGGCAAATCCTAATCTGAGTAACAGTGTACATCAAGTAGTGACTACCTCCCGACAAGTTTTATAATTACCTTTAGTATGAGGAGTAGAGACATTCAGGCCATAGTGAAGAAAAACTGGAGCATGTTGAACAACTACAACTTATGCTCTAAGTTAGGACCTAGCCACTCCTTTACTTTTAAGAGAGGGAGTAATTTGAAGACTTTTTTAGAGGACTTAAATATGAAATCAGTTAGACACCCTGGGATGGCAAGGTGTGAATCATGTAATTACTGTAAACATACAGACGTAGGGTATAATTTCAATGTCCGCAACAAACAGTTTACCAAAACATCTGGGAGGTTTAACTGCAATTCGACCTTTGTGGTATATTTAGCTCAGTGCCAACTTTTACCGCTTTCTACGTTGGGAAGACGGATCACAAATTGAGAGAGTGAGCTTATCAGCATTTATATTACATTAGGAAAGGAAAGCAGAGAATGCATTGGCCAACCATATTAAGTTAAACCCAACACACTCCTTCAAATTTAGTGTCATCGACCACATTGTTAAAGACCCTAGAGATGGTCCTAGGTCCTTATTCCTGAAGAGATTAGAATTAATGTGGCAAATACATTTAGATGCTTGCCACTTTCCAGGCCTTAACGAAATGTGTTCTATTCAGTGTTTGTTAAAGCTGAGAAATTTGACTAGATGAGTGCACGCAAGGTTGTGGGACTTAGATCACACAAGGTGTGACTATAAACATTATAAACATTATAAACATTAACCCTAATTGAACGTAGGGATTCATTCACTAACAGCTGAATAAAAACATAAATATTAAAATTTATTAGGGACTCAATACAAGAAGACCCCTGACACTAGTCACCTATTTGTAGACAGTGGTATACAGAGACATCTTTACACCTTTTTATATCGCACTTTCCTATCTCACATTTCAGGTAGCATAGTTGAGTTTTATATATATATATATATATATATATATATATATATATATATATATATATATATATATATATATATATATATATATATATATATATATATATATCTAAAAGAGGACAACATTGTGTGAATAACACACAATATTATGTGAATTTATTATTTTTATTTTTTGTTTTTATTACTGAATTTTACTACTGAATTTTTTAACTCTGTAACAGACATTATTTTTGCATTGTTCAGTTGTGTTCACACACGCATTTTATTATGTATTTATTATGCAACATTCACTAAGAAATTTATGTCGGATTTTTTTATGCACTTCATTTGAGTGTACTAGCTGGTTAATCATTGTTTCTATTAAATAATTTATTAACTAATTAGTTGCTGAATTCAAATCAGTTGAGATGAGGTTAAAGTACTTAAGTGAAATTTGTGATACATTTATTATCTGAGGAAGTCTGGTCACTGACCAGACGAAAAGTGCTTCATCATATTGTGCATTCATTTAATTTATTTTGTTTTATTAAAGTCTAGTGATTTTTGTTTGTATTCTTGCTTTTCCTATTATCATTTTCCATTTGCTTTAGTATATAATGTTTTATTCATTTTTATGTATTCATTTGGGAGTCCAAATTGAAAAGTACAAGGAGGAGCAATTTTTGATTGTCTCTGTCAAAGGCTTCTGTTGCATCTACTGATAATGCATATTTATGGGATTTGTCCTTGGCACATAAATGGGTTAGGGCATCAATGGTTAATGTGTTGTCCTTTACTTGTCTATGACTCATAAAGCCTAGCTGTTCAGGTGTTATTATGACTGGGTCTACTTTCTGTATTCTTTGTGCTAATATTGTTGAAAATATCTTGATATCCAAATTTATCAGAGCTATAGGTATGGGTCTATAGTTGTTCGGATTTGTGGGATCTGTATTCAATTTTGGGATAAGTACGGTTTTGGAGATGTTCAGATAAAGGTCTGATATCCCAACTTTTTATTATATAGTTGTATAGTTTTAGAAGTATTGTTGTTATTTGTTGCTTAAAATGTTTATAAAATTCTGCTACATACCCATCAGGACCAGGAGTTTTCCCATGTTTTAATTTATCAATGGCCTTTCTTACTTCCTCTTTTGTTAGTGGGCTTTTCAGATTATTAGATTGGGATTCAGTAATCTGAGGGAATTCTAAGTAATTTGCAAAGGTTTGGAATAGGTTGTCATTAATATGATCTTGTGGACCGTAAATGGTTTGAAATATTTCTTTGAAAATCCCTATTATTTAAATATCAGAGTTATAAATACTGTCTTTGTATTTTATTTCTTGTATTTTATTGAGCCCACTCTGCATATTTGTGTAGCATTCTCCATCCTGTAAATGTATATTTTTGTGTTAGAATCTCATTTAACTGTTCCTGTAGACTTGCTATTTGTTTCTCAATAGTAAGAGTGCAATTTCTTTGTAGTTCAAGTTCAAAATGTCTTAGCTTACTTTCCATTTTACTTATATTTTCCCTTCTTATTTTTTTGTAATATGATGCTTTTTGGATGAGGGTACCCTTAGCCATAACTTTAATGGCTACCCATTGAATATCTAAAGGGATATCACTGTTTGCAAAGTTTTCATTTAAGTGCATAAGATAATTTATAAGCTCTTGTTCCACTTGTTTAATTTTCAACAGGTTTGAGTTTAATGTCCAGTTTGATGTAATGTGGGTAGTAAAACCAGTTTTATTTAGTGTTATTGTTTGATTTATTTTTGAATGATCTGATAATGATCTAGGTTCTGAGTTATACTGTACTTCATAATGAGCAAAGCTTTGAGAAATTAGAAATATGTCAATTCTAGACCAGGATTTGTGGTATGGGGAAAAATATGTGTATCAGGTGCCTAGACTGTCTGTGTTGTTAAGTTCAAAACGTATATGCTTATTTGTTGAGACACAGGTGTGTGTGTTTTTATGTGTTGTGCTTGTTTTTTGCTTTGTTGTGTGCATATGTGATTTCTTTAGGCAGCATTTTGGAGGCCTCTGGGCTTTTGTTAAGTTACTAGTGAGTGCCTCTGATTCTGTAGATTTATGTGTTATGTCCTTATGTAGTGTGGGAAGTGATGTGTATGTAGTGACAACTTGCTTGGGATTGAATTTGTCTGCATGTAAAACCCTTGCTCAAATTTCATAGTGTAACCCCATAGACAGCTGAAATCTATGGACAGATTATTATGAGAGTGAGGAATGGAGCTTGCAATATATCAGTCTATTGGGTTATAAGCCAAACTGATATAGTATAATGGCAATGACAATATTCAACTGTGTCCATTGACTGTATGAACATTTTAAAACCTAATATAAAAGTGAATTACCTTGATCCGATCAGAAATCATGCTGTTTATCACACTGTTTAATGAAAACAAAGAATATACAGGTATCTGAGGAACTGAAACAAAATGGATTTCTATAGTACCTTTGATAGAGATGGAATAAAGAGGCTATTTCATAGTTAATCAATATAATTTGTAGTGGGGATGGGGGGGTGCAGGGACGTGGCTTGTTCCCTTGCAAAAAATGTAATTTTTACAATTTTTGTTGTTTTGTTTGCATGCTGTGAGTGTATTTTTCATGAATATATAGAGATATGTTGATGTTTGCTTGTTGAATTTTTGTTGTCAACTTTATTGACATCAATTTTGTGTGCTTGATGTAAGTGAGTAGTCATATATATATATATATATATATATATATATATATATATATATATATATACAATATCTATCTATCTAATCTATCTATCTATCTATCTATCTATCTATCTATCTATCTATCTATGTGTGTGTGTGTGTGTGTGTGTGTGTGTGTGTGTGTGTGTGTGTGTGTGTGTGTGTGTGTGTGTGTGTGTGTGTGTGTGTTTATATATATATATATATATATATATATATATATATATATATATATATATATAGATATATAAATACATATTTATGGATAAATGCACACACTTACACACACACATATATATATATATATATATATATATATATATTTATATATCTGTGTGTATTTATATATATATATATATATATATATATTTATATGGATCTAGGACTGTTGAACGAAAGTTCAACAGTCCGAATCCTGTATCACCGAACACAATTTAGCGAAAGAGGTTTCACTGAAAAAGTGCTTTTGCTAAACTGTGCTAAATAAAAAAATAAAAAAAAACATTAAATTAACATTTATGCAGGGGGCAAGCCCCCCTACACCCCCCATGTGGGGGTCTGTGCCCCTCACACCACCCTACTTTAATATTTTCACTCCGAGATCACACTACAGTGGGGAAAAGGGAATTTTCCCTTATCCGCACCATAGAATGACCTCCACAACAGGCATACTTACGCAAATATGCTGCTTCAGTGAAAAGCATTTCCGTGTAAGCATGCCCGGCCAACAGTAATTTGGTGAAAAGTTTATTCGGGGATGAGTATGGATCCCATATATATATATATATATATATATATATATATATATATATATATATATATATATATATATATATATATATATATATATATATATATTTATATATATATATATATATATATATATATATATATATATATATATTTATATATATATATATATATATATATAAATTATTATTATAGATTATGATGAGGTAGATAAAGCTACCCATAGGTATGGTACTGGGTTAAATGGGAGGGTCTCCAATATTTTCAACAGAGGGGGCTCCACAGCCTAACACATTATGGTATCGGACTAAGCTGATGCTAACTGGATCATGCCATTTTGTATAAGTTTAGGACCAGGTGTTTGTCCTAGTTTTATAATGCAAGAAAGTCTTATAATTATCCTTCTCTTCAGAATATAATTTAAGCTCAAGAGATGCTTTTTGTTTTAAAAAAAGCAAAAATTGTGTAATTTATGAAATATTGCTTAGTTTATTTGATATGTAGCAATATATGTGAAGTGTAATGTTTGTTATGTTAGTATAGTTTGATTACTTTTATATGAATGTACATTTTCCTATGTCGCAACTGATAATAGATCTATTGTAAGATTAAAAGTGTTTTCTGTTGGAGTTTATTTTAATGATCACCAGGGTGCTTTGTTCCTAATCTTGTCATTGTATTTGGCTCTAGCTAGGATAGCCAGTTCTAGAACCTGGGAATAGAATGCCTTTGTAACAGAGCAAGGTAGCAAATAGGGCCCTAGGCAGGGGAAATAACCTGTTCAAACCTGTCTATTTTATTTAGTTTTACAATGTTTACAAAGATGATGGCAGTTTGCTAAACAGAACAAAAACAGTCTCACATTGAAAACAAGCATGGCATGACCAAGAGCAAACTTCTCTTCCATTGTAAGACACATTCATTAAAATTCAGATTTACTGAAAATGAATCTGGACTGTTTCAGATTAAGTGTACCATGGATAATGACAGTCACACTGGGCATGCTCCTGCACTTAGCTAACTTGAGCCCAAGTCTGTTGCTTCTTCCACTCAAATACCTGCTATGTGGAAATATGTCTGTTCATACATACAGCTACATATACATATCTGTCTCTCCCTCACCCCCTCATGCTTGATTAGTGTATCTATCAGTATGGGAGACATGCATATATGATAAGATATATATATCACAACAGTTGTCCAATGGAACCAGACCAAGGCCACAACCGTACATAATCCACTCACCCAGAGACCCCTGTAATGGTGGAATTTCACCCTGTAGACAGACACAAGTGAGCAAGTGGTATAATGTACAATAGTTGCAATGCATGCCTTGGACAGGCCATATTGTCCCTGGCCACATGTTTGCCTATCAGACTGCAAACAGCCACATATGGCCATAATGGTAACTGTACATGCATAGCAGGGATATTACCAGGTATCCCATTCCTAGGGAACTAGATACAATAACAGTACCAAGCAGTATCACTCTGCAGATCACACATGCTGTCCAACACAAGACCATTTTGCGTACTCCACAAGTACTGTGTCTGCATCCACATATACAACAGACATAACCTGTGATGCATGCAATAAGTACTGTGAGCTATAATGTGTAATAGTACACAGGTAGGGGTTCTAATCTTACATCAGTCAACTCTCTCTCTCTCTCTATCTGTGTGTGTGTGTAACTATATCCCCTTGCAGCACTACAATCATGCCCATGTGGGCCATCCATGTGCAAGGCATGCATTTTATGACCTTGTGACTGGCTGCTGGCCTCTAAATTGCCCTCCTTTACAAGGCCTGTTGATGTCATCCACCTTAAGAACACTGGTTGACATTCTAATATCAAAGAAACTCTGTGGTGCATGTGATAAGTAATGTAAGCTATAGTGTGTGGTAATACATAAGTAGGGGTTCTAATCTCATGTCAGCCAACTATGTAGGTGCGCAAAAATATATCCCCTTACAGCACTACAGACAGGCCCATATGGGCTATCTTTATGCAATGGTTATGCATTTTATGGCCATATGACTAGCTGCTGGCATTTAAGTTGCCCTCCTCCACATAAGCATAACTGATGTCTGACACCTTCTAGATTTGTACGTTCAGAAAACCCAAGTGCTATGCATCAATGGTAGTAGACCTTGTCACAAAGTATGAATGCATGATTACGCTGACTGCCTCCATTGTCCCTGATACACTGTTATACACATATGCTCCTATGGAGACATGCACGTATACTGCCTTACCTTGCTGACATCATATTTCTGCTGTGCTACCATGCCATTCTGTGCCAGTGTAGTGCCACCATTTGTCCATTGTGTAACCCTTCAGACACTTGGAATGGACACATGCACATGTCCATGACACATTTGTTATTCTGTAACACTACCACCAGTCTAACAACATGCAACAAAGATACACAAAGTTAGATGTGTAGTCATGACACATGCCAGCACACGATACCTGTAGTGGCCCACAGGTGCCATGGCAAAATAATATTGCACTACACAAGTACATGTAAGGTAATATAGTCAAGTTGTGCATCTGACACACATTTGCATTTCCCTGCATCGATGACATGGATGGCAGAGATGTGGCACAGGTATCATCACATGTTCAGGGTGTAGTGTGGGGGTGCCAGAGGCCTAGGCTGTGCCAAACAGGTAACCGCATGTTTGTGAGTCAGGAAGGGATACGGGTTAAATGTGGCATGGAGACATGCCATGTGTATCTGCTGGTGACCTGCATGTGATAGTGGTGTTTGACTGTGTACGTGAACACAGTCAAGCACAATGTATGTACATGTGTATGTTGGACAGTTGTGGACCACACATAGTAGAGTAGACAGCTTACTGTCTCCAGCCATGAACATGTGAATTGGCTCTTCCAGGAGCAGCACTGGAACCACCATGCCCAATGTCAGATGAGGTGCTAATACCTGAGGGTGACTGCAAAATACTGGGGATGTGTCACTTATGGGATGCCAGGACCACGTTTCCATGGCCTACCACATTGTGGTGTAGACAATATTCTTCCTTCTGTAGCAATGTAGCTACTACCACTACAGGAGCATGACTGTGCATGGTCACATGGACTCCCAGCAGATGGTGTTGCTGACCTTCGCCCATGTGTCCAACTCCCAATGCTAACCAGATGTTCCAGCACAGACATCGTGCAGTCAAAGACAGATGCTGTCTCAGCCCACCGTCTATCCACTATAGCAGTGAACTGATCCAGCATGTTCCCAGTGCAGTGGAGGCAGTCACTGATGTCATATTGTGCTGCATCCATAACCCGAAACATTTTATGGTGTTGTACACAGAACATGCCTGTGTCTCCATGACAGACCAAAACATATGTATAGTGACCCATGATGTGACACCTGCAACAAGTAGTGGATGGACAGCAGTCCTCCTACAAGCACCCCTGTCAATTTGCCTGTGTGGGACCTTGCCAGGTCTCTGGCTATGGCCAGTGCATACATTCACTGATGCCATAGTTGTTACACTGCCATGTTCAATGTCACCACCCTCTGACTGTCCAATATCTGTGGCCTCTGGGGACTAGGTATGTGTGGGCATACTGGTTGTGTGTGGTGATATTGGGGGAGGAAGAGGGATGCCAACCTTTGGGACACATTCAGCCACTGACAACCCCACCTGTGCCTCACTATGGCCACCATCAGCATCAGCATCTGATGACATACTAACATCAGGTTGTGAGGGGAACAGACTCCAACCACCCCCCTTCCCAGTCACTTGTGAGAAGCAAAACAACAGCAGTACATTACTACCTGGACTAGTATGTATGGTAATCCCCACAGAATCATAAAGATGAGGCTCCACAACTGCATTCCAAGTCCCACTTCTTCACATCTCTGCTCCCATGCACAACAAACAAACTCACAACAACATACACAGACATGTCAGGCCCATTATAACATGCACTTCAGCTACATCCAGTTAACATTGCCTGTGAAATACACCTGTAAGATATGCAATATGACATTATATGTGATAGAACTAAACATAAAACCCAGTACACCTTTATTATTTATTTATTTATGTTATTTATTTACATTTGTTGACCAGGAAAATCCGACTGGACACAGGTCCTTTTTCAGTGGAGACATGGGGAGAAAAGCTCCACAATAAAGAACATTTAATTACAGGATAACAAGAAGTATAGGTAGTTTTTTTTTTTTGCTTAACAATAGGAGTAAAACAGACATAGTTCAAAATGAATAACATATTTAGGTGAAGGACAATTGAGTATATAATGATATGCCAGTAGTAGTAGTAGTAGTAGTAGTAGTATCAGTGCCTCAGGTATGTACCATCTCCCTGTTGTATTTGAACAGGCATCTTGGAGTACCTGCCTCATGTATAGCAGGCTGTGTAGCCACTCATAATTATAAGTGCAAACATATTAAAGTTTGTACAATTACACACCTGTAATTACCCAGTCTATCTGCTGCAGTTACCTGTTCCAGAATGGAACATACAAATATCCTTCTCTGGCTAAGCACAGCAGTTGTACATAGGGAAAATGGCAGCACTTAACTTTCTTAGGGTATATATGATCCTTAAAACAACAGTATCACACTTACCAGGTACAGGACCATGGACTTTGGCCACACCTGCCAGACCTATGAAAAGATGAGGGAGCTATATTGTCAACACCACCAACTGTTGCAGCACTACTAGGTAATGTGTGCATATATCCACATCTACAGCAGCCACTGTGATAATGGCTAAGTTGGTGACATTCTGTGTATGTATGCACAACTGAGCATAAAAACCAACCCCCCACAATGCAGATAGACCTGACATCCATGTACTGGTATGTGCAGCCTGCCACAATGACTGATACGGTATTACACTGGTAAACACAGTAAGCTTACCTGGACACTCCTCTTCTGTGGGCACTGTGGCACCCACCTCCACAATGTATGGCATGATATATGCCTGGGATCTGTTGGTTGTTCCTTGGTTCACCAGGAATTCCTCTGTGTCCGAGAGTGGTTGTTCCATTGCAGGCCCTCCACTGGTGGCAGATCGATCCCTGGCAACATCAGCTGCCCTTGGTTGTGCAGAATTCAGCATGTTTGTGGCCCAGTGTTGGACCTGCTCATAGGTCCTGCCCTGTTAGCCAATCTGACTGATATCCCACACAACATCTGCCAAGAATGCTGCTTGTTGTTCCCGATTATGCCTCTGCCTGGGTAACAAGATGTGATTGTGCCATCTCACTCCATTCACTATTATGTCATTCTCCACCTCTTAGAAGGGGATCCAGCACACCCATAATGGCCTGCACTATCCACTGCTCCATCACACGTCATACCCCAGAGCCTGGCAACACACTACATGTGTGGATACCACTAAGATAGTAGCAATACTGGGGTATGTCCCTGTGTGCCATGATAGATTCTGCTGTATATTCCTACACCCAGCACTGCAGTCTACTGTGGTGTGTCCATTATTGGTATACTCCCACTACTATGTCATACGGTCACTGCCAGACAAATAGCAGTATGCTATTACAACAACTATATGGGGACAGACCAGCAACATCAGTGTGCCGCTATGACAGAAAACAATGCAAACCTGCTGTAGTATATGTTCCCTGTAGGCATCATACCTCTCCACTTTACAGATGTTTGCAGAGTGTCAAGATGTTTGCCGAGTAGTTTTGGTCATTTTCACATAACATTGTGGATTTCTGACAAATGGTTGGCCAATCATTGTTGGTTGATGTCAGAAAATAAAGATAGACATCTGAGTTTAATACATCATAACCTTCAGAATACAGTTATGCTAATGTAATATCTGTTATTCTATTCACTTTCTTACTTTGTATGAGCAATAGTTACAGTGTCCCTAATTTTGGGCCTTTCTCTCTCCATTAATTATGACTGTTCAGATATCTTGTTATAACAGGTTGACAGCTATGTTAGGCATAGCTCTCACCCCAGATAGGGAACAACATAAACAGGATCATGGACTTAGCCAGAGTACATCAGGGACAATCAGGGAAACTTTTAATATGTTAGAAGCATATATGTAAAACATTGACAGAATGAGAGCAGGTGAATTAATGTACATAGTCTGATGTTACAGGAATATACAGCTCTTGTCACATTATTTTACATTTTATTCACTAGCTTCCCTACAATAGCCAACAATTGTAGGGTGAATAAAAGGACAGAGCTAAGATGTGAGTGGAAATCAGGGACATTTCAGAGGAATGTCTGTATGTGCAGGACAGCTGAGTATAAATGACATGCCATCACCATAGATCTAAGACAGGCTTACAGCTGTGATCCTTATTCACCATAACTCCATCCTCCCATCTGCATCCTGTTATATGGAGAAATTATTTACTTACCTGGTTGAGTGTAGTAGTCCTTTGTTGAACTTTGCTACTGGTAATCTTTGGAAAATATGCTGTCTGTGTGAGGTACGTTTCATACAGACTTGTTCCCCATAGCCAGCTGCTAGCCTTTTTAAGGTACTGCTCATTAGCAGGTAATTGCCTCTGCACCAATCTGTGGCTCTGCTATGGTAATTGCAGCCAGCACAGCTGAATTGCACTATCATTAGCCATGAAATGTCACCACAGTGCAATATATATAAGGCCTTCATGTAGACCTGGGCCCCTTTCTTAGCTGTTAAGACAGACATTACTGAGGTGTGGAGACTACAGCATGGCAGAGGTTAGGTAACATAACTGTCAACTGTAGAGATTTATGCAGTATGTCCACAGTTTTGCCTCATATGTGTGGTCAGTGTCCTATGACATTGTGGTCATCTGGCAATTCACTTGCAAACATTGTGGGTTGAGGTCAGTAATGGAAGACACACATATGAGTGTCAGACTTCATACCCTTCTGAAT
Source organism: Protopterus annectens (assembly GCF_019279795.1). Lineage (NCBI taxonomy): Eukaryota > Metazoa > Chordata > Ceratodontiformes > Protopteridae > Protopterus > Protopterus annectens. The sequence goes on along the minus strand of NC_056741.1, from coordinate 1,126,193,829 downwards.
ATGCAGGCTAATGCAATAGATGTTATTGTATCAACTTACTATCAATGTAGGAGCAAACTGTAAAGCATGTCCCTATCTGTGGTCCTTTGTCCCCCCATTAAGTATGCCTGTCTGCATTCCTTGTGCTAGGGGGTTGGGCGTTAATGCAGGTCTGTAGTTGCTACCTTTACATACAAGTGTGTGTGCTACAGGCTGCAGCTGCTGCAGCCTAGAACACATGGGAGGAGTGTAAACACTTTGGAGGACAACAAGCTGTACATGTAGCTGTGGCAGCCCTGTTGTTATGACAGAACTAAGGTATGGGTACTATTTATAGTCCAAGTGAGGCATATGATTAAGGTACATTTGTTATGCAACAGTGTCAATAGCAGAGTAGTAGGTGACATATATTTATGCTATATGGATATATGCAGTGTGTCCCCATCTGCAGGCCTTTGACTTGCAAAACTGGATAGTAGTTCATTAATTGGCAGTAGCCTGTGTGGATAAAGATTGCATGACTCAGTCATTAATTGCTGTCATCACAATAATGTAACTGAACTGCAACACAAGACTGGATTTGAACCCAGGACTGTGTGTGGCAAAATGTACTGTATGCAAGACATTTAACAGAATGAGTTAGTGAGACACAGCAATAAGAAGTGCTTTTGCAAGATATACATGTACTCATACAGGCTGTAACAAATATTTTCTACATCCATCAGTACGTGCATGGCTTTCTATGGATGTATTTCTGCACCAGAGTCTCAGTTGAATATGTATTTTGCCATGAATGCCTTAGCAGGTGTCTTTCTACATGTTGCTTATAGAAGGGCACATTTACCTGCTATCACATGCCACACTTACATCCATTTTTATGTCTTTGACTGTCTAATACTGTATTATTGCACCAGAGTCCAAGATACACTACTATTGTTCCCATTAATTTTTAATTCCAGTTTAAGTGGTGCAGTGTGGTGGGCAGCTATACTGAGACACGCCTAATGACTGTAAGTGGCAATCACTATGTTTTGATGAAAACACCTGTTTTAATTATAACTGTGGTGTGGTGGGTTAAACCAGTGTACTACAGGTGTAATGATAATGGGTTCAAACCATGGCAGAGGTGTTTATTTTATACATGTGACTTACAATTTTATAAACATAAATACTCTTTACAGCTCTATTTAGCTGACCTAAGCAAAGCTGCGCAACATGACATGCCACATAGATCTGTGCTGTAAAATATAAAGAAAAGAAAAAAGGGGAACTAGGAAAGTTGTGAAATGGGGGCAAGCAAGGGAAAAACATAGTGAAAGGCATGTAGGGATGTGAAGGAATTGTGTATGAAAGAACCATAGCTATCCATTTCTTGTACACCAACAGCTGTGCACATTGACAGATTTTGTAGATCAAGCTGAACTATCAAACCCCAGAAAGAGGAGTGAAGACCACATAACTGCATTGTCAAGCCAATTGGACTAAATTACTTGCATCCAGTGGACACATGCAGAATGGAAAGCTATGTATGGGGCGATATTTTTAGGGGGACAGGTACCCATTTTTGTTTTTATTAAGGTGAGAGTGGAATGTTAGGGAAGGGACTTAGGTACATATGGGAAGGTCAGATGGGTAGGAAAGGATGCAGTTGCAGGAAGACAGGACAAACAAGACAACAGACAGGGGCAGTGTGTGACATGAGTTGGGTGAACACCTTGGATGGGGAGGGTGTTGTGGAATCCAAGTCACACATGCCTCCAGATGGCCACAGCATGACTCACATCCCCACCCAAGGGACTGTTGATACTGCTCCTTTACTGCCCCAAGTGTGTCTGTGCTGGAGGCTGGGTGCCAGGATGAGGCTGCCTCACCATGTTTGCCATCATGCCCTTAATTTGGAGCAGGAGGCGTGACTAGCTCCAATGAACAATCCTGCACTCAATGACTGGTTGTTCAGCCTGGGTGACAATGCCCCCACTGCCACCACTCCTGGGGAGGGCCGGGCCCCATTCCCTGAGGAAGTCCCACCTGATGCCACTGCTAGTGTAGAAGCAACAGAGGGGGCACCACCGGTCTGAGTCCCAGATGTTCTATGACCTACTGCCACGGCCTGTTGATCACCCAGAACCGGCCTACCTTGACATGATGTAGTAATGCAGGTTCAACAACAAGCATAAGTTAGGTGTGAACAAATCATTGTCAGTAATAGCATGGCAGAACATTGGAAATAACCCAATTGCATATCAATGCATATTATGTGAAACACAACAACAAACAGAACAGTCAGTATGATAACAGCATGCCAGTAACAGTTACAGCATAACACCAACAAAATAGGTAATGGAACAAGATGTGTTAATATGCAACCATTATGAAACAAAACAATAATAAAACACATGTCCCAAATTACAGTTATTGTAACAGCATATGTTAGTAGTAAACTATAACCAATGAATAACAATAAGAAATAAATGAAGATTAGAGGTGAGGAGAGAGAGAGAGAAAAACAGTCCATTATCGACATTTCTGGTTATTTCTTTCACAACAGTATTACTCTCTACTCTGCGGGACTGTATTTTATTTATGTGTACAGTGACTACAAGTCTCCTTTAGCTGATTTAGCAAGTACAAACCTCTGAAGCTATTTGCATGGGACACTGTGGACCAGGCAGTAACAACTGCGGGTACACAACTACACAGAACACTTGCACATCAGGTGGACCTATATAACTATCAAGGTGTTCTGTGGGCTGATTTGATGATACTTTCCATCTAGGTAATCATTTCCATGGAAATTCTGTGACACATGAATTACACACTATTAATTACATAAAGTGAAATCATGACACTTGAGAGTCATGTATGTGTACAGTACAGACACTAAACAGCTGTCATGCCTTGGTTGGCAGGCATGGGAATAGAACTCAATAACAGTGACTGCAGGGAACATCTGCATAGGATTTATTACTTGACTGCAGTGACTTTTATCAGACCCTCCAGGCATACAGCTATACTGGGATTACACATTTTATATCTGACTGAACATTGCTGATGAACATATTCTTGCTAATGATTTTAACAGCCTGTGACATCTAAACACACAATTATCTACTCATAATATGGGCTACCTCACGCATTTACCTGTACTTCCTGTGAAGAGAGAATTTGTAAGAATTACATGACTGCTACTGTAATATTTAGTGCTACATAGCACTGGAGTGGAACCCTGGTCTGTGTGCGGCAAAATGTACTATATACAGAGCATTTAACAAAGTGAGCTACTGAGTCACTGCTGATTACTGACTGACTGATATTTGCCTAGAGCTCACATGGAACCAAAATATCACCTGGTAGTACTTCTACAGTGTTATACTAGACTGTAGTGACAGTAGAACACACATGCATGATATAAAAGCATAACGCAGATAGTAGGTAAGCTATATATCAGTATAAACAATGCTGGTGTACACAATTTATTGTTAGTGGTTTGAAATTTTTGTGAAGTTTACAAACAATATCAGCTCATGGAGTGGGCTACCTCACCCATATACCTTTATTACCTAATGTATGTGGATGACAGAGCATTATGTGAAAAATATTGGCTTAGAAACAGCCTTGAACAGTGCTATATGAGTTAACCAATACAATTTACATCTATTGGATTTGTATTCTACAGCTGTGTTATACTTGGCTATGGCACCTTAACTTACAGCCTAAATGTATACAGCTCTACTGCAATGGTTACAACAAGACATTCCTGATGTATACCATTTTCCTTGGTGTTGATGGTATTTTTTTCATGTTTTGTTGCACTACAGTTGCCATTATTCATTCATTGCAATACAGCTGTAATTGTACATTTATTGCATTACAAACGTTATTGTATATACTTTAATGCAGTTACTCGTATTGTTTCGTATTTTTATTGCACTACAGTTGGTACTATTCATTTCTTGCAATTCAGCTGTAATTCCATATTTATGGCACTACAAACTTTATTGTATATACTTTAATGCAGTTAACACTTTACTCTATCTTGCTTATTTCACTACAATTAGCATAATACATCCATACTCACCACTCTCATGGAGCGACCTGGCCAAGCGCCTGTCATGCAATTTGACATTGCAAGCCCTCTCAGAAGCAGCTGTTGGGAGAGAAGCATTCCATTATGCATACCAGTTTTGCAGACATTCAGATTGCATATTGTTTAAACAGAAGTAAAATTATTTCCATATGAATGGGGCATTCCTTGCCAGATCTTCTTAGATCCAGGTGTCCAAGATTCCCCTCTTTCATTATTTCAGGTCATCATGATGGTGATGACACTGCTCGCCTGTGTGAGGGATACCAGTATCACTGGTGAGTTTTCTGGCCAGCTGGTCATAGACCTCTGCCTTACACTGCAAGTGCTAGAAACCTCCCTGCAGCAGCTGGTCATCATGGTTTTAATTAGGAGTCCAACCATGACCCTGGACTCCAGAATGCCCCAACGCTGCACCCAAAAGTGCACACCTTCACCAACACCAACCAAAGTAACAACTAGAGAAAGAACTCCAATAGTTTCTGCTGTATTCCCACCTGTTGGGTTTAATATAGGCTGTTTACCACCCTTGCACATCATTGGGCAACACTCAAAAAATCACCATGTCGTTTAGCACCACGCAGTCCAGTGCATCTGAGCTGAGAAGTGCAACAACTCAAAGAACCGTAGTCTTAGCAGAACTATGCTGTGCACAAACCAGCCAAGCAGAGCTGAGCAGTGCATAAGCATTGGCAGCCATTACCAGGTTTATGTAGTGCTTAGCAGGACTAAGCACAGTTGTGCAAAGCTTTGCAGAGTGCAGTGGGGTCATATTTTAAAATAGTCTACGTGATATGTTTATCAAAATTAAATACATATTTTCCCTTCCATGTATTCAAACCCTGGACACACTACACATGGAGCCATAACTCTACCCATTAAATTATGTGAATATTAAGGTATCCAGTATACCTTCACATATACCACTGAGCTACCTAAAAGCAGTGCTGAGCACCGATCTGCGCAAACACTCTCAGATACGCTTACACACAGATTTAAATAAATAAATAAATAAATAAATACATCTGTTTTCTACTTTTAGATGTCTGGCAGGTGTCTATTATCTTATCTGTGTGCACCGCTTAGCATTGATGAGCTTCGCACCGCGCCACACAAATATGCTTTTCTTTTAAAAAAATATAAAATTAAAATAAAACAAAAGGACAGTCTAGAGAGTCTCTTACTCATCAGTGGAAATGAGTAGGACTACCTCTGCCTACACTGATTCAATAACTGTTTTTCTTGGCTTTTCCTCAGCAATGCTCCATCATTAATATGCATGACACACTGCTGAGGGGGATCCATGTACAGGGACACAGTAACATTAAATGTAAACTCTGCACGGTGCCTACATGGATTTTATTAAATCTTGGGGTATGTTTTTTTTTTGCAGGAAACAAGCCCCCATGCACCCAGCACCAGCTTTTAATTATATAGAGATTGCACTACAGTAGGGAAAGGGGCATATTCCCCGATCTCCACTCTACCATGATTTGGTACTGACAAAGACAATGAATTTGATCAGCTGAACTGGGTCTATGAAAAATCAATGACTTTCTGTTTCAAGTGAAAGTTTTTCCTATATGTGTCCAAAATGTTGAACACCATAAGCTCAACCTTGGAATCTTGAAATGTGATATACTCAAACGGTCAGAACAGCAAATTTTTTCCCTTGGAAAAAAATTGCTGTTCTGAGAATACACACACACAGCACAAGCACACCAAAATACATAATCCACACATACAAACTTCACAGAACGCTACACTAAACCATACATACACTACTAGCTATCCACTTACCTAAACCTAACCCTAACCCTAAGGTCCCTAACTAACGCACACTCAACTTACCCGCTCCATAACCCTAAGGTCCCTAACTATCGCACACTCACCTTACTCGCTCTCTAACCCTAAGGTCTCTAACTATCGCACACTCACCATAACCGCTCCCTAACCGTAAGGTCCCTATCGCACACTCACCTTACCCGCTCCCTAACCCTAAGGTCCCTAACTATCGCACACTCACCTTACTCGCTCTCTAACCCTAAGGTCTCTAACTATCGCACAATCACCATAACCGCTCCCTAACCGTAAGGTCCCTATCGCACACTCACCTTACCCGCTCCCTAACCCTAAGGTCCCTAACTAATGCACACTCACCTTACCTGCTCCATAAGCCTAAGGTCCCTAACTATCGTACACTCACCTTACTCGCTCTCTATCCCTAAGGTCCCTAACTATCACACACTCACCTTACCTTGGTCTGTTCACACACTTACTTTAACCTGGCCCATCACCTTCGCACCACAGTCGAGGAAATAGCGAAGCTGCAGAAATGGCCTACGGTATACTTTCCCTAGGAAAATATTCGGTGTTCTGCAGCTTCACTATTTCAAGCATTTGCTGAATAGGGGTTGATATTATAACATTTGAAGTTTTAAGACTTCGATGCTATAATAGACCCATACACATACACACACACACACACACACACACACACACACATATATATATATATATATATATATATATATATATATATATATATATATATATATATATATATGTATCAGTTCCAGGCCAATCAGCTCAGAGCTAAGGGTTTAATTGCTTTTCTTTCTCATCCACACTGTAGCAGTTGTGCTCTTAGACCCAGTGTATCTATTATTACTTTTCCATTATGATAATTTGACAACATAATTCCCTCTCTCTCCCCGTTCATTGGCTGTTGACTATGAGCACATCTCATTTTGCAAAGTCTCTCCACTTAAATTACTCATCAGGCTAAACACATTTTATGCAGTTGCTGAATTTCGAGTGCACCGATACTTCTTGCACTGGTTTTAATATTAAATTAGTGAGTTTTTTACTGCAATTACTTTACTTGTTCTTGCTGATAGCATAAGAAGTTTCCCAGGCTAGTAGATTTATATTGAACTTTAAATATTCAGTAGCAAGTCCACCGAAACATTATCCTAAACACACTAAACTCCAAACAGGTATAGTTATCCTGCCCCTAGAGTCATTCCTTTCGGTATCATGAACTAACATTACCCCACAAATTCTCTTGCTAGCCTGATTGAGATAGCTTTCTCTTTAACTAGCCTGATTTAGATGGTATCTTGAGACAATGTTTGAATTAACTCATGCTATCTGATGATCATGTATTACACAAATAATATAACACAGTGTGTAAACTCAGACACCAAGATCATCAGCAAGATGCTAAACATTACACCTCTCCAAGGCCATCAAAATACACATAATCCAGCATATGCTGAAGTTCTAAAGATTAATTTGACTTAACCTCAAAGATCTCTAAAACACAACTCAGTTAAGCCCACTTCCTCACATAGATCAAGGAGTCATAAAGTCACAGATTCTGATCCCATAAGGTAGGTACCTATACAATACATTCTTGTTATAAATGACTCCATTGTAAGACACACCAATGTACCTCTTACCAAGCTAAGCAAGGAAAGAGTGATGATTAGTTGCTTGTCTGGTGTCAGGATCTGTAAGATCATGCATACACTCCAGCGGTTTAACAACAAGTTCCAGTATGACTGTGTCATAGTTCATGGCTATGTCAATGACTTGAGGTGTACCTCCCTGGACTATATGAAGAAAGACATGGTTGTGCTCTCAGATTATGTGTTTAAGGCCGGTAAGAGCCCAGCACTGAGCAGCATTCTACCTTCTCCAAGGATGATGCTACAATATGAGCAAAAAATAATTTAGTTTAATAAATGGCTAGTTTTGGGTATCATTCAAAGTGGGTCCAATATTAGTCAGACTGGGAGGATATGATAGACAAATCATACTTCTTCACAAGGGAAGGCCAGCTTCTGTCCCCTCTAGAGTCTTCATTAATGATAAAGATATCAAGACATTATCCAACTCCACAGTGCCTTTTTAGGCAATGCCAGTCTGACAAATCTACCAATATAAAGAAACAAGCAAAGCTATATATAAAGGAGCTACTAATCAATGCTAGGAGCCTTAAAAAGAAACTCCACTCTCTACAAGACCTTCTCACCCTAGTGGATACTGGCAGCTGTGTAGTGACTGAGATATGGCTTAAAATAATATATGTATAAAATGAATTTAATTAAATGAATTACATTAATACTTTTATACATTTATAAATTATAAATTAAGCTATAACTTTACTACTCTTTCCTTGTTTTTAATTTCTCCAAGTCTGTTGGGTTTCCAATACCATGAAAGTAATGGACCCCATTCCTAATTCAAAGTACGATTAAAGTTCATGACATTAGTATTGTTTCAGTCTTGGAATTCAGCCAGAACTGCTCTTTCCATCACCTGCAATGTGCTCAGTAATTTGTATGAGGTTACATGTATTGGTAACATATCTAACTATGATTGTAGATTCTTTTTTTTAAGGCCCTTGGTTCCTACTACTATTGGAAATGTCTGAGTATCTTTCTTCGACATTGCTCTAATTTCTGCCTGCAAATCCTAATAATTTATGACTTTGTGTCTCTCTTTACACAAAAAACTGTAATCGCTGGGTGTGGCAATTTCAATGATCAATGCTACTTTTGTCTTCTTTTCATGGACCACTATATCCAGTTTTCTTGCATCTGTTTTTTGAATTGTTGGTAATGGGTGATCTCATGTGATGTAGACTTCATCATTTTATATGATGCTTTGTGGCTCATGTTTCCAGTCTTTTTCATCCACTTCATTACCATAATGTTTGCACAATCCCCAGTGCAACAGTCTTACCACATTGTTTTGCCTTTCAGTATACAGCCCTTCTGCCATTAGTATGTCACAGTCAGCAACGAGCTGTGCAACTGTTTCCAATTCAGTTTTACAAAACCTAAATTTCTCTGTTCCTCTCACATGTATATAGCCCACTATCTTGTGCCAACAATATTAACCTTTCATCTCTTGGTTTGAATTCACCTCTCCTTAACCATTCATGTGTTCAATCCTGATCAACATGAGGTTCTTCCAGACGTTTTCTATACTTGCAACTATATTTATGCATTTTCCACATTTCTTGCCTTATCATATGGTCCTTCACCTTATATTCTTTCTTTTGTTTTTTGGCATATTCAGTTGCTTCTTGATTTTTATCTACTTGTGGTTTTATTTCTATTCCTGCTTCATGCTGATATGCTTCTGCTAGACTAAGCAGAGAAGTTATCTTAGATTTATTCTCTTCACGTTTCAAAAAATTTAATATATTTGGGCCTTACAAAGTCAGCAGATATGTGTGCAGTCCCACAATTGCAGATATATACATGTAATCAATTTCAAGGAGATCTATGCCTCCTTCGGAAAGGGGAATATATAATCTTGGCATACACTGATTTTTATAATTCATTTGGTGAGCATGAAGTGTCCTTCTTGTTTTCCTGTATAATCTATCCAATGCATTTTGGGGCAAGTCAATCACTCCAAAACTGTAAGTAAGAACAGGAAGAGAAAATTGGTTTATAGCTTGGATTTTGTTCCTAGATGTTAGTGCTGCTTTCAGGATTAATTAAAGTCTTGTAAAGTATTCCGTACTAAGTTTTATTCACATTTGTTCATGTGTTATTTTATTGGTGATCCTTCATCAATTCACAAATATTTATTCACTCCCTTTATCTCATGTTCTTTTATATCACATTCCTGTCACATGCTGATGTTTTTCTGGTGCTGCAGTTTTCCTGCTTTAAAAGTTGCTTTTGCAAGTTTATCAAGACCAAACACCATTCTTATATCATCTGAAAAAGTTTTGACAACTTACAGTTGAATTTTCAGTTCATCATCTGATAAGCTATAGAGTTTTAACTCATCAACAAAGAGAAGCTGAGAGGTCTTTATACTTTGTTGTTTTCTACTAAACAAATTATAGCCATTTCCTAAGTAGACAGCTTAATGGGTTAAGGGCAAGGCAGAAAAAAATAAATTTTTATCCCTTGAATAATAATTTGTCCTTTATCATGGCTTAATTGCAAAGTGGTCTGCCACTGTTTCATGGTCACTGTAATGTAATCAATCAGTGTAGGGTATATCTTATACATTTTTTTAGCACTCTTTTATCAATAAATGTGGGATACTGTCAAATGCTTTTTGGTAGTCAGTATATGCCATACTTAGATTCTTTCCATTTTTACAGTTCTCCACTGTGAATTTATTGAACAACAAAAGATTCTTTGTTCCATATGAGTTTCTTTTATTGCCCTTCTGCTATATTGCCATAATTGAGTTTTCTGCTAAACGACTATAAACTTTTTCGGCATCAATTTTGGTGTATAGTTTATACATCGTCGGAAAGCAAGTTATTGTTCTATAATTTTTAGGGTAGCTTGCAGGTTCACTAGGAACAATATTTTTCCTGCTATTAGCCAGGTCGGTGTCTGTTCAGTGTGGGCATATAAATAGTTCTTACTTGTGTTTAAATCTTCATGCAAAGATGTTAATACTTTTAAACAGAAGTTAGGTACTGCATCTGGGCCTGGGGTTTTCCAATTAGATGCTTTTCTTAACTTTATTTCAATCTCTCTGGCTGTTACTTCATCCCATTTAATATCCTGTACCTTTAAAATTCTGATTCTTTCTTTTATTTCTTCAATCCATTTAGCATCTCTGTTTTGTTCCATCAGATACTTCGCCAGAATGTATCTACTTCCTTTGGTGGCCTTTCAATTCCTTTTACTTTCTTTCCCAGTTCTCTATAAAACTTTTTTGGGTCATCAATAAATTGCTTATTTTGTACTTTTCCTTTATATTTATTTGGTATCTTCTAAGTTTTTGCTCCTGTGCTGAGATTTTTAATTTATTATTTGCGATAGTGCATGAGACATCCTGATCTCTTCTATTACTGCGCATTGATTTTATCATGTTTATCTTTCTAAGTATTTTTGTTGAAATGTTTCCTCTTCTATATTCTTCTAACAGTGACACTTCTTGTCTTAATTGCTTTATATTTTTCTCTGTTCAGTAGTTCCATGACGGTAGTTAATTTCTCCCTTCCATTCCTCACTACCCTGTGTTTTTGTGGTTGAACTTTATCAGGTATTAATTTAGCTGCACAGTAATATATCCAGTTTACATCTCTTATAGTGCATGGATCTCTATGGACAGTCCAAATTACTGTGTTCATTTGTTTTATCAAACGTCTGACTTTTTGGGTTTTATTGACCTTCTGCAGTCTATTTCTTTCATTGATCTTAACATATCGATCTATCTCTGTTAAACCAAGCAACTGCTATCTTAGCTTGTTTTCTTCTAAACAGAGGGCACATTTTTTGTTTTCCATTTCCGGCAGGCATTCTATAGAAAGTTCTATTGTATCTTCCTGTGACACATTCTCTTCAGTTTCATCCTGTGCTATCCTTTGCTTTGTCATATGGAAACTCACTCGCCTATCAGTCCTCAACATTCACTGCATCAGAGTTTCCACAGTTTTCTCTTCCTTCCCTTGCTGCCCAGCTTCAAGTGAACATTTATACTTGTTTCCTGTGGAAGGCTCCACAATATGACACCTGGCCATTTGCTTCCTGATCCACTGGTCTCCCCTTAATTTGAAGGTCCATTGCTCTATCCTTTCACTTCAGAGGTACTCCAAAACCTCAGGTTCTGTTTCCTTGACTTCCCATTACTAATCTCTTTTTCTACTTCTCTTCTTTGTCTGCTTATTTTTTTTATTGTACAGTTTTCTTTGTCTGGATTCTTTGGCCTGTACTTCTCTTGAAATTTCTTCGGTGCTGCTCTTTTTGTACTGATTAGTTATGCTTTCTCCTTTGCATAGATATTACACCATATTAAATCTCTTTTTCTTTCCCATGTCCATATTTCTTCTTCACATCTCCTTATCTACCTATTTCTCCTTACTTTGTGGACTGATTCCATCATGCTGTGATGTAACCTGCGTTAGACCTTCTACACCAAACCCTTCATTATGCAGGCAGTCCATAACTTCAACTTCTATTTTTTTAACTTCTACTTTACTAATCTTCTTTTCTACATTACCTCTGTGATATTATTCTTTTTACTGTAAAATGTTCCATGTCTGGATGTCTTTGCCTGTATTTCTCTTTGAATATCATTGGGGCTGCCTTCTTTATGTTGATTAATTTGGCTTTTGCCTTTGTATAAATATTGCACCGCATCAAATCTTTCTTTTTTTCCCATGTCCATATTTCCTTTTTATACTTTTCAAAAATATTTAAGTTTTGCTGTTTATATTTTTTCACTTCCTCAGATGCTTCTTTTTCCAAAAAGATCAAGGTTTTTTGGTCTATATACTGTTTTTCACAAGTCGTTTGTATTAATGACCCCAAAGTTTTATTTGAAGCTGCTGACAAGTTTTTTTTTTTCTTTTTGTGGAAGTATTTTTCTTTCCTTTAATTTCTCTCTTAATCTTTTTGTATACCTTGTGTCTGGAAATGTTGGGCTTTTTGCATAATAGTAACAATACATAGTTTATTTTTTATTCTCAATAGTCCACTCTATTGTCTTTATGGCTCTTCTTTGGCCGATCAGTTTTTGTGGTTTTTGTGGATTGCTACTTCCTTCTAATATGGGGGGGGGGGGCATCCTGCTCCTGGGTTTGGCCTGACCCCATCATGGGAATGCTTACATATTTTCAGGATTCTACACTGTCATTTTCTTCCATTCCTGGCACCAGTGTGCCTACCATGATTGGGTACTTTTTTATCCTGGGTCTTGTGCACTCAGCTATCTTTTTTTAATTTTTGACCTACAACTGTCAATGATACATGCTATATAAATAACATCTATCTATCAGTGTCGTCTTCATGAGATTTTGGGAAAAATAGGGTCCCCCTCGTGAAAGTAGTCACCACGACTTGAGGATGAATTAAAGTTCAGCAATACTACTCTCCTTTGTTTGCTGACTTATCATCTCTCCATTCAGACCCCTCTGTCTGTCCCTCTAGATGTACCTGAAACTGCCCCCCCCCAGCAATCACACAAAACTAAGTCTTAAAAGTGCAATCAAAAGCTACCAAATACTGCATTGATGAGTCATGACAATATCCCCAGATGCATCATAAATAACATGAAACATGATTTAGCTAATCCCCTAACAACACTGTGCAATCTCAGTCTCCATACACGTTTTGTGTCAAGTGATCAGAGAACAGTTACTGTCAATTCCCTGCATAAAGAAAGACCTTCCATAGACCCAGGAAGTTACAGAAACATAAGTCTGTTCAACCTCATATACAAAGACATGGAATGACTTATCATGCAACTAATCAGTCAGACATAGGGAACCTCAGGTTCTACTTCACTTTGTCAAAAACAAAAATAAGAGAATACCCCTTTGTCAAACACATTTCAGCGAACTATCACTTTGTTGAACTGCCATTTAAATGAAAATTTTCCCAGGGGAAGGAAATGGTGGGCGCTTGTTGAAAATTGACCCTTTTCCTCACTGTAGTGCAATCTCAGAGTTAGTATATTTAGTTGGGGTGTGCATGTGGGGCACTGCCCCAGACATCATAGTGTGTGGGAGGCACAGCTCACCACCTGTGTGGGTTTTAAATTGTGTTATTCTGTGACACTTGGTTTGTCGGTCAACCATTTTTTTTCTGATGGGAAAGTTTTCATTTAAATGGAAGTTCAGTAAAGCAGTGGTTTGCTGAAAAGCATTCAACAAAGAGGTATTTGCTTATTTGTGTTTTCGACAAAGTAATATAGACCCTGAACCTCCAAACACAGGACTCACCTCAATGTCTATTCATCAAGGGCAGATCATGCTTACTTAACCTGGAGGACATTTCAAACAGGATACCAAAGCTATGGATGAAAGCAAAATGGTATACGGCCCATATCTTGACCTTGCCAAAGATTTTGACACAATTCCCCACTCAGACATAGTAGAAAAGCTTAACAAACTGGGAATTAACCCTTAATGTCATTCACTGGATTGACAACTGGCTCACAGATAGGAAGCAGGAAATCAAAACATGGGAAGTTACCTTCACAAAGAGACCAGCCAGCAGTGGAGTCCCCCAGGGTTCTGTGCTGGATCCTCTCCTGTTTGGCTTCTACTTTTCTTAAATAAAAGCCAATACCAAAGAGATCTGGCTGACTAAGTTTGCAGATCACTGAAATCTAGGAGCAGCCATTGAATTGCTGAGTGACTAAGTCATTCTACAAGAAGGTTTGTTCCAAATAACTGGTGTCAAAATCATGGACTGAAACTAAATGCCAAAAAATGTATTATTATATCCATTAGGAAGTCCCATACTCTAGGGAACTACCGCATTAAAAATACACCCGTAAGATGTGGTCTATTTGTTCAGGATTTGGGAACTTATGTGGACAGTGACATAACTTTTGACCAACATGTGTCAGTTGTTGTAAGAAAGTCCTTTTATATTACACAGCCTATAAACAAAGGGATTGCATCTACATCTAAGGAATTCACTGTCCTCACTTACTCAGTTGTCATTAGGCCAGTCATTGAATATAATGCCCCCTTTGGCAAGTATCTTCCTAGATGCATGCAGCAACTGGAATGTCCACAGAGATATCTTACAAAAAAGCATACAAGGCCTAACCAATATGGTCTACATGGGCTGACTCAAAGCCCTGTCACTATAATTGGTATTCTACAGACTGCTAAGATGTGACTGGTGTCTGGCATACAAAGTATCCTTTGACACAGTAATGATGGATTTATTGCACATCAGCAAGTCATAGCATCATCATCATCATCAACCCCCTTTTTCCCATTTTTTTACATGGGGTCAGGGTGTTGTGTCAACTGTCACTATCTTTCTCTGTTCAATGCCACTGTTACACATTATTCAACACTTGAGCTTCTCTCACACAATCCATTCACTTCTTTCTGGATGCCCTTATTTTATCTTCACTTCTTTCTGTCTGTACCAAATTTTCTTCACCAAATTGCTTTCTGCTTTTCTCCACTTGTGCTCAAACCACAGTACTCTGTTCTCTTTTCTCTTTAAACTTTATTGCAATTGGAGCTACTTTGGTGTCTCCTCTTAAGATTTTATTTGTTCACCTGTCCCACAGTGTGTATCCCAAAATACATTGCAGGCAATTCAACACCATCACCTCTAGCTGCCATAATTTTCTGTACTACACAGTAGTATTGGTCACACCTCTGTTTTGTACACCTTGCTATTCAGCTTTTTTGGCATTTTACTGTCATATATTACTCCTGACACTTTGTGCCATCTGGCTGCAGCCCCTCTGATTCTACCTTTAATCTCCTCATTCAGACATTCCTTCTCTTCAACCACCCTTAATAGATACTTAAAGCTGTTAACTGGTTCCACAATATTCCCTTCTATCTCATTTCTAAGCTTCTTCTGATTTCTCCAATTTACTGCCATTGCAACTGTCTTATCTGTACTCAGTTCCATCCCATGTGTCTTCAATTTTGCATTTCATTCTCCCATTCTTTGCTGAAGATCTTGCTCAGAATCTGCCTGTAATACACATCATCTGAATATGCAACTTTGTTTATCTACCCCTCCAACATTTGCTAATGTACTCTGTCACCAGTTATGAACATCAAGGGGCTCAGAGATGAACCCTAATGCACACCCACTCCCACTGATAACCCCGTTGTGTGACTGAACACTGTTCATAATTGAGTCATTGGGTCCTTGTACATAGCTTGCACAGATTCTACCAATCTTTCTCGGACTTTGAACGACCATAGGGCTGCCCAAATCAGGTTTATTGGGACCTTCTCACATGCATTCTCCAAGTCTAGGAATAACCATCGAACTCTTTCTTAATCTCTAGTCTCTTCTAAAGTAACTGTTTCACTGCAAATGTTGGGTCAGTTGTAGAGCATCCTGATGTGAATCTGCACTACTGATCTCCCATCTTACTTTCTAACTCTGTGCATTAATTTATCAATCACCATTTCCAGAACTTTCATGCCCGCAGTTGAAAATGTCCCCTTTTTTTCTTGAACACTGGAATGCATAAGAATGCTTATTTTCCAGTCATCTGGAATGCACCTTTCTCTACATACTGCTATGAGTACCCTCAAGATTAGTTTCTCCCATATCTCACTCAACATCTTTATCAGATCTGTCTTGACTTCATCTGAGCCTGCTGCTTTCCTTGACTTCATCTGAGCCTGCTGCTTTCCCTGACTTCATTTTACTTAGTGTTGTCCATACTGCTTTTATGGTGGGCTCCTCCTTTTCTGTCAATAAGTGCTATGTCTGGGGCAGTACAACTTTTGTGTGGTTTTCTTCATTCAGAAACTGCTGAAAGTATTCCTTCAATCTTTCATTGATATCCTGTGGAATGGCAAGCAGGGTGTTGCTGTCATCCCTTATGAGGGGTGTCTGATGATCTTCTTTATCATTCTGCATTTTTCTTGCAGCCTGATATAGTTTCTTTGTGGTATCTATGCAGCCACTTTCCATAAGCTGGAAGAAGGCCTATGATGCCTTTTTCTTTGCTATTGTAACTGTTCTCTTAGCCTCTTTGTTAACTGACCAGTATTCCTTCCTTGTCTGTTCCATCTTTTCTATCTCCCACTTTTTCCTGCACACCTACTTTCTTTTGATGACTTCCTGGACTTCTGTATTCCACCACCAGGTTTCCTTATGTACCTTATTTCCATATATGACATGGATGCATATCTGTTCTGTAGTCCTTGCACAAGCTGTTTTGAGGTACTGCCATTTTTCTTCATCTCCGCCTGTTTGCTCTTCTTACTGAGGTGCTAGAGTCCTGAGTAATTCACTGAACTGTTGTGCTTTCTCTCCAGTCAACTTCAAAGTCTTCAGCCTGGTCTCTGTTGACCTTTGAGTCTTCTCTGACCAATGTTTACTAGTGATTGTAGCAACCAGTGGCTTATGCTGTGGGATGATTATTTCACTGGAGATGACTTTACAATTGCTGATTCTACCCCATGGTCCATTCCATTCCTTAATAAGAGGAAGTGTCTAGCTGCATTGCACATGGACACTCCTGTATATGATCGTGTGACTGTTTCTCTTTCTGAACCATGTGCTGGCCAGCATCAATTCATTTGTCAAACAGAAGTCTTGAATGGTCACTCCTTTTTTATTCCTGTTTCCCCACTCATGTGGACCCAGGCAGTCATTATATCCTGTTTTGTTTGTCTCAATATATGCATTCAGGTCACCTATTACTAACATAAATCAAAGTTCTTATGATTTACTTTGCAGGTTCTGCAACTGCTGTCTGAATGCACTCTTTTCCTCACTATCACAATCCTGGTGTTGGGCATAGGTTGAGATGATAAATACTGTCTTATCATTACACTGGAGTATAACTACCAAGAGTCTGTCACAAATTCTGGTGATATCCCTCACTGTCTTCAGAAGCCCCTCCCTCACAACAATTTCCATGCCATTTCTTGCCTCTCCTCCTCTTGAGTAGTATACTCTGAATCCAAAGCCAAGTGGCTTTCCTGCACTGCCCTTCCATCTTGTCTCCTGGTTACATAGCATGTCCAGCCTACTCCTCACCATAATGGCATCCATTTCCAAGCTGTCTCCTTTCAGTAAACCTGCAGTGCGTATAGGAATTCTTAGTTCACATTTGTCAGTTTGACTGGTTTCACGTTCATCTTTTGCTCAACCAAGGTATCCCAAGTAACCCAAACTGACAGATGAACGCCGGCCAGCCAGTAGCTTATTGATCCAGGGGTGCTAGTCTTTATGAAGGGCAGCCACTGATCAATAGATGCATATACCCCGACCATTAGCATGGGTCCCTGGCATAGGTCAGAGTAGGACAGGGCCTCAGCCCATTTATCACTGGCAAGTACCCATAATCATTTGGGGACATTACTCAACCTGACCAGATCACCTAAGGACATATTTTTACACTCTCAAATGGCCAACCCGGCCACATCAACAAGTCAAATGGCATAAGAAATACTTGGGCAGAGGATCTAAACAGAAAGAGTTGGAAGAGATTTGGTATATCTTGCAGATGATACCACTTCTCTGGAACAGACTCCCCATCCAAATAAAACAAAAGTTCATCGATGTCCATATTCAAGCAAAATCTGAATCTATGGGTAGGAAACAGAATATTTACCCCAGGACTGCCCTGTCTTTTTCTTATTGACAGAGGAAACTCCTAAATGTTTTAGCCCATGCATAGATACCCCCAAATTATCTATGGTATGATCCCAGTTATTCTCATTAGGGATAATATATAATTGTAGACCATGGGATGGGCAAAAAAATCTCAGACTAAATGGGGTTGATTAATTCAAGCAAAACGTGGAAACTGTCTAGGTTTAAAATTGGCCAAAGGTCAGCTATTCTAGTGCTTACCTATGGGTGTATGAATCTATATGCAGGATGTGAATGCACCAAAGCAAGGTTGTAGACTAGGTGGTAAGATCCACTAGTTGGTTTATTTTTTCTCATGTGATGACCCGGGTGAAACATTGATCCTAGCAGATAATTGCCAGGCTCTGCCCAGTGGTACAAAAAAATCATCAGAAATCACAAAAATAAAGCTACAAGCTAAAGACTGTACACTAAGAATCACAATTAAAATAAGAGAGACAGTGATACTGCAAAATACATACAGAGTGAAATTCATGTAAGAAATGCAAGGGAAATGAACATGCATCAGGCTAGTAATAAGGTATGGATAGATATGCAACATGTAGAAAAAAAGAATGAGAAGTGGTTATCTTCTTGAAATATGTAGTATGTTAAATGTGAAGGAGGTAGATAGAAAATAGTAATATTTACACTATACACAAACTGAATTCTATTGAAAGGGATAGAGATTAAGAATTTAGGGCTTGGTAGTTAATGGTGTGTTGGGGACTCTACGTGTCAGCATTATTAGGGAATCATTTACATTTAGGTTGGTTGTTTAGGTAAGGATATCAGCTGTGAGCGGAAGTCACATTCTTGGATATGTTTAGGGGACAGAAGATCAACTTTTGGGAGTGAGAATGGTGATGACATGTTACATATAGAGACGTTTAGAAGTAAGTCTAAGGGTGTTTGTAGAAAGTGTTGGAAATTATCTCAGTTTGTAGGGGTAGATCATTCATAAAGTCTCTGGCATTGAAAGGGGAGAGATTCAAGAAAGCTTAATTAATAGACCCAGATGGGTACAAAGAGAATTTACCTAAGATGAAGAGTCAACTAGTTTGATTTCGAGGTATGAGGTGAGGCAATGGTGTTTGCACCTTGGGTAGATGTTTATGAATCATCTGGACATTGCTTCGAGTAACTTGAATTGAGTTAAGGCTCTTCTCCGAAGCTGCTAAAGCAAAGCCATATTCTATTAGGGAGCACATAATCCATTTCCCAAACACTGCTTAACGATCAGGGTAGAAGAAGTTTGAACATTTTCTTTGCATTTTTTGCATGGAAATTGAGACCATTCACTTTTGACTTGATTATTTGGTAAACATTTTTGAAGAATGAGATTCTCAGGTATGTATAGAGTTGTAGTGTTTCACTTACTCTGTGATTGTGTGGTGAAACTGACCAATTAGGCAGTATATTTCCAGACTTTTGGGGTTCTGATAAACACAGCTATTTTTTTTTTTTGTAATTGAAGATGTTTGTGGGTGAGAATCCATGGGCAAGGTTAGAAATGTCAGATTCTAACCAAGCTTTAATACAGCTGCAGGATAGATTTATATATCATCACATCATTTGTTTAGAGGATGGTAGAGATGTCATAGAAGTTGGAGGGAAATGTATGGATGAAGAGAGAGAGAGACAGAGAGAAAGAGAGAGAGAGAGAGAGAGAGAAAAGAATTAGGCAAAATGGTGGAATTTTGTGAAACATCTGTGGGAAAGTGGTGAGAGGTGTTTTCTACTCTGACCTTGAGCTTGTGGTCATTGACCTTTAGATTGTGGTCCATGAAGAAGGAATTAAACTACTAAGTACTTATTAAACTGATATTGGCTGGTACGAGGGGGCTTAGGTGGTGCTGGTGATTAAAGTATTGAAGACTTTAGTGAAATCTATGAAAACAACCCCAGTTAGACAATCATCATCCATGTTTATGAAAAAGTCATTAATAAAGATGTAGAGGGATGTCATTGTACTTCTTCCTATCCAAAAGCCATGCAGTTGGGGGTGGGTATCTTTGAGTGCAGAGATAGGGGTGGCCGCGGTGGTGCAGCGGTTAGCATTGCCAACTCACAGCAAGAGGTTTTCTGGTTTGATCCTCGGCTGAGGTGCCTTCTGTGCGGAGTCTACACATCCTCCCTGTGGTCACCTGGGTTTCCTCCAGGTGCTCCAGTTTCATCCCACATTCCAAAGACATGCTGTAGGTGGACTGGACTCTCTAAATTGGCCCTAGGCATGAATGCGTACATGCGTGTGCCTTCTGTGGAAGATTGGGCACTGGGCTGGTAACTCGACACAGTAAAACTCCACTACCAATCATGAGTGGACAGGTGATCATTTGTTGTGAACCCTAACTGGGAAAAGCCAAAAAAAGAAGAAGAATCTTTGAGTGCAGAGATTTAGTGATCTAGAATATAATGAGGTTTGTGAATGTTTCACCTACGGTATGGAGAATGGTTACTGGGCAGAAGTCTTGAGAGCATAGGGCTTGGCAGATTGGGGGTTAGGTTTTGGTTTAGAACTCTTCCAGAGGGATGGCATAAAGGCCTTGATTAAGCACAGAATATGATATTACATTAGGAGTCCCACAATGTATTCACTGTAGTGTTCCATGAACCAGGAGTGCAGATTTTCAGCCCCAGTGGGTGCACTTGGTGGTAGTTTGTTGAGTAGGACCAATGCATTTTTGGACTTGATTTTCCTGAAGTAGGAAAGAGGTATGAAGGGGACAGATGATGGGATGGAGGGTGCTGAGCTAGGGATTTCTGAGGATGCCTAAGGGAGAAAATGTTTAGATGAATTTTTGGTTAGTTATTGGCCCAGAGGCAGTATGGGTAATGTCTACTGTGTGCAGGCACTGATTTTTTTATGGTCAGTGACCTTGTTAATAATATTTTACAATTATTTTTAGTGAATGAACAGTTGATATTGGTATGATTCAAGACGTTTGCTTTGTGTCACATGATTGGCTTTTTGGTAAGGTGCCAGAGTTATATAACTTGAGTTTTTCTGTTTAGGAAAGGAGAGGTTTTTCCAGTGTCCTGGGCCTTATCTTAGAATTTATGTGGTAATTTCTTTGGTTAGCTATAGGTTCTGGGGAGGTTTGAGAAATCAAGTTACCATGGTGAAGAGCTTGTTTTGGAGTGATTGCAGGAAGTTAGTAAGATAATAGTAGAGGTTGCTGGAGTTTTCCTCAAGTTAGAAGGAAATGAGTTGAGAAGTTTGAGTGTCTTGTTTTACCCAAGATTCTTTAATGGCTAGGATCTTAACTTTATACATTTTGGGAAACAAGTGGAGTTGTTCAAGCTTCTGCCTGCATCAAGCAGCGTGATACTGAATGTCTTTTGTGGTGCATTTGTGGTAGATAGTTGAGTATGGCTATTGAGAAAGAAGAGACAAGGACTAAGTTCTATGTTGGCCTGAATACACTGATGATATTTAGTAATGGTGTGAGTCCAATGATATATTTTAAGAGGGAGAGAAGGAGCAAATAGTGACTGAATCTATTGGCATTTCTGCAGTAGTGTTTTGGAAAGGTAACGTTTTGTGGGAAAGTTGACATTTTTGCAGTTTTGCTTTCCGAGTGGTGTGAAATTTGCCAGGAAGGGAGAAAGCGGTGATGGACAGGTTTCAGGGTAATGTCCAGTAGGACTAAAATAGGGTGGATAGAGTCAAGATGGAGTGAGGAAGAAGGAGATATGAGTATCATCAATGGTGATTTAAAGAGGGGGTATTTATATTTGGGGCATGCACTAGGTGGAAGGGGTGGATGTTGGTGGAAAATTGTGGAGATGTGTGGAACAAAGGCTGGCAGAGATGTAAGTGTGATCAGATTAAATGGTTGAGATAGACAAAAGAAATGAAGGTGCAGGTAATGAGGTGAGAGGTTGGGCTGATGCAGGTATAGTCCTGCTATTGTTAGAAGTGGTTTGTTACATGTGTGCTAATATAGCTGGTATGGCTTGATTGCTTGGTTTGAGATATATGAGTGCATGCTTTTGCTGCAATAGAGTGCGGAGGGAATTACCTATGAAAGTAGGACATTGGCTGGTGTCTGGGGAAGGGCTGTGGGAGGACAGAGAATCTGGCTTCCAGTATGCATCAGCATGAGACAGACAGTGTGGGCATGTTTGCAGGAAATGATGCTACCAGCCTGAGCAGCCCGAAGGAAAGCAAGACATTGGAAAATTACTTACAAAATAAAAAAAGTATGTTTGCTTGTGAAATAGAAGTTGAACAACAGTTCAACAGCCTATGAAGAAAGGAGATACATCTACCTGCCCCATACTCAGACGATTCAGTACAAACAGTTCCAAAATGTTCAGAACTTTACAAACTCAATGGGTATAAGAACTAACTATAAAGTATATATTCATAATGATGGAATGCAGGTGAGCAACCAGGACATAAGGCTTATCAAGGTGCACATTCTCCACAACAACTGCTTGTTTGTTGTTAATTTGATTAATGTACATGTAACACAGCAGAAATGGATTTGCAGGGTATTAATGTTGGACACAATGCTATTAATGGCCTTAGCAGGTCATACCTTCAGAATAACTTGTCTTACTTAGACATTATTGTTCCATCAGGATATGCAGAGTTCACTTTACAAGCATTTGGCGCATGGGATAATATTTTACCAGACCTTCTGCTTTAATGGCCATCGCAGGTGACTCTTTCATGACACCTTGTAATGCTTTGGAGACCTTAGTGTCGCAACATGCTGTACAGGGTTCACTGTAAAAGCTGTCAGTAACAGAGGATAAAGTTTCACTGAAACTTTGGCTTTAATGGCCATAGAAGGTGATGCCTTCAGGACACATTGCAATGCTTAGGAGATCTTATTATTATAATCACTGACGCTTTCTTTGGTAGTCTGCATCAAATGGTTACAGTATCAAAGAAATATGAAATGCTGTGATTCAAAAACAACTAAGATATATAATAATGTTAACAAGATGTATCTAACGTACAAGTGACATTGTAAAATCAGTCCTAAACAATAATTATGGGTACAAATATATATGTATATAGAAAGATATAGATATATATAAAACAGAGTATAAGGCCTGCATTTACATTACAGAATTAAGATGTTTATCTGCTGTGAAACAGAGGTTCTATCTATTATTTCTTTAACCTCACGAAGAAGACTCAGCATTGATTTGTACAGTGCAAGACACAAGTTGCCATCCGTGTTGTAAACTTAACCTTTATACAGCTGTTCTCTCCTGTGATGTTTAATACTTTGTCTTCATTATTACACAGTACAGCAGGACTATAACATGTGGCAGTATATTTCTTGTATTGTAATACACATATTTGACCAGTATGTATCATCAGAACAGAGAGGTGATGTGTTATCATTTTATGGGCCAGCAATAAGTTGTATTGTCTATGCAGCATTGCACAAAAGGAGGACATCCCCCACTTGCTTTGGAATACCTTCTTTCCCTATAACTCTGATCAGGATTAAAAATGGTCTCTAGGACTCTTTAGCCAGGGCTGACCCTCTGCCAGCAGATCTGCCTTCCTTCTGCCTAACCAGGGACTGCATACCCCCATAATGTGAGCAAATGTGTAAGACTTGCAGGATAACCATGTGAGCATAACAACATTTAATGCCCAACAATGCTTGATTCTGATTTAGTTTCTTTCAACCTTCATTTCACTGGCAATGGAAGCCTGAGTACCGTCATCTCCAATGATGTATCTGGGTGCTGTTTTCTCCTCTCATTGACCTAGCCACCTTCTTTAGAATTCTGAACTTTTGAACATGTCTGATCCAGGCCAAATCTCTTTTTTTATCTTCTATGCTTTCTGGATGCCCGGAATATACCCCAACTTGTGTAAGACATGCTGTGGCCATTTCTCTACAGTTATTATCAGCAGATAAATAAAGCCCATGATACATTTATATCGCATTCTGAGTATGAACATACTTAATTTTATTTTACTCAGTGCTGGCTAGGATGCTGTTAGGTCTTAAGACCCTATGGTGTCTGCTTCTGTGATCCCTTGTGCTCCAAATGCATTAAGGAAGTTGAGATTGTCATATTCTCTTCCTTTCTGTGGGCGATAATGAATATGCCTATTCCCCATATGCCTATTCCCCCTTTAAAAATGACTGTACATTACTGAAGTGATTCAGGGGCTGCCCCTGAAGTTATGTTAGCTCTGCTGCTAGAGGTTCCAGCTGAGGGTACACAAAGGGAAGCTGCTGAAAAGCTCCTTCCCTCTGTTCTGCCCATGGACTAACCAATTATCTGCACTGACTCTATACCTGCTGTGTCTAATGTTTTGTGGTTACCCCACTGGCTGGCTCAGAGACTGCTGTCATCACATTTGACTAGTCACTCCTTGAGTTCTCTCAACCTTTCTCTACCTTCTTGTTTCAGTGTATCACTAGCTACTCTTCCATACTCTACTTCTCATCCTGAGCCATAACACAATAATCCATGACACCTTCATATCCTGAGTCGTAACAAAATAATCCATGACATCTTCATTACCTGTAGGCATAGCTGTTGGGATATGAGCTTCTGGTGTATCATCTCAGGCTGCATTCCATTGTCCAGTCCTTTTCCATCTAGTGTGAACACTTCAGCACTGCATACAGGAGTAGACTAATGCTTTCCAGTCTGCACCTTAACTGTCTTATGGCACAGCCCCTGACTCTTCTCTGAAACCATTGAATAATGGTTCCACCTGTGACATTATCTTCCTCCTCCCTGCTTAAATCCTTCCATTCTAGGCATATGCTAAGTGACAAGGCAGATATAACTGTTAATAGCTTCTAGATGGTACTGTCCGTTTTGTCTCCCTTTATTTATTTATTACTTCTTCTTTCAGCTTTTCCCAGTTAGGGGTCACCACAGCAGATCACCTGTCTGCTCATGAGTGGCAGTAGAGTTTTTACGGTGTCGAATTGCCAGCCCAGCGCCCAACCTTCCATGGAAGGCACACACACACACACACACTCATACCTAGGGCCAATTTAGAGTGTCCAATCTACCTACAGCATGTCTTTGGGACGTGGGAGGAAACCAGAGCACCCAGAGGAAACCCACGCAACCACAGGAGGACATGCAGACTCCACACAGAAGGCACCCCGGCCGAGGATCGAACAGGAGAAACTCTTGCTGTGAGGCGACAATGCTAACCACTGCACCACCTTGGCCTCCCTATTTATTTATTACTATTATTTTATTTTTTTTACAGAAACTGGTGAAAATAACAATGGGGAATGTGAACTCTCATTAATAAGGGACTCAGACCAATGTACACAGGAACCTAATCCAGTGCCCTGCCCTAGTTCACTGAATCCAAGCTCCCAACGCTCATGCCACAACATCTTGCTAATCTCTCTTGCACATTTAACATTATATTTGAATTTATCCTGTCCTCCCTTCCAATTAAAGGATGTTCTTTTGTTAATTATTTTTGAATTTGCATTTCCATTCCAGACTCAATCCTAAATAACTTTTGATATGCCAATCTAACTCATCTCACATTTAAAATGTATTTAGCATGTGTGTGTGTGTGTGTGTGTGTGTGTGTGTGTGTGTGTGTGTGTGTGTGTGTGTGTGTGTGTGTGTATATATATATATATATATATATATATATATATATATATACAAACAGATTCTTTCTTGCCTGTGCACAGAATGTTTTCTGCTAGCACATATAGCAATTGGATAGTGCAGTACATTTACTTACACCTCCACAAACAAAAGAGGATCCAGACTGGACCAAATAAAAAATCTTTCTTATTAAGCTATTAGTACTTTTTTTTTTCTTTTTAACAAAGGAGCCACTGTTCAAAAAATAAGACTCCCTCTGGCCTTTCTCCTCGTAAGTCAGTTCTGATTTATTCAATAACTTTCCCCTCCATATTATCATGTTTTCATACTTCTTTTTTATTGTATTCCTTGCTACAGCTATGCTGTGCTGTAGCTTCAGTTGTGTATTGGGGAAGACGAAATATAAATGTGTGGGTGCATGCATGCTTGTGTGTGTGTAAGCATGTGTCTACATATGTGTTTGTGAAGCATGATATACATCTCTCTGCATACCCATCTATCTATATGTGTATGTAAATACAGACACATAAGCCCATTCACCAATAATTGTTAAATGTTGACTGACTTAGAATTGGAAAAGAGGATATATTATTATTTATAATGGCAGTGACAGAAACACAACCTGTGAATATTTCTCACCTTAATGAGATTACATCAAACTCTGTGCAGGGTTACCTGATCAACTCTAACACCCGGAGCCAGCTTTTCAATATAATAACCTTGTTGAATTATTGCACAGAAGTTATCAATTGTGATCTAGAATTTCACGGTGTGCACAAATACCCAGCAACAGGATTTTTCATAGCCTTTGAAAAATTCTATAATGGATTCAATTGTCCAATCTCCAAAAGCATTCTGGAGACTTTTAGGTAAATCCCAGTGACAGAGTGTTGCCAGCTCCACTTCAACCTGCTCCAGCTTCTGAATGAGTCTGATGTACTAAAGGAGACCTGCTTCATTAAGGTGAGCAACCGCCTCCATATTTCTTTGGGGGGGTATTGCCTGGTAACCATATGGTTCTCAGCAAAGCTGAGTGATTAAACCACTACTTGTAATTCCTTATCTTCTGCAGTAACGGAATAATTGATTCAAACTCAGGAGTGTCACACAGGGCATGGGGTAGTTGGTATCTTGGTTACTGTGGTAATACACATCCCTCCAGGAGAAAGACAGGAAGACAGATTTTACTAACTCCCATGTGCTATCCTCTCCCTTCTTTGTTTCACACAACCTTCCTTCCCTTTCACACGTGAGCATGAATGACATATTAAAAGTTGGGAAGGATGTGACGGCATGTTGTGTTCTCATCGAGACACCAAATCTGCTCCTTGCTGCAGGAAAGTCGAGTCTTGTTTATTTCCTATCCACCGTTCATTCCTGCCATTGCTCATTAAAGGCATTTTGTGCCCCATTTCCTTCCCATTACTAGGGGGTATAAATATGGGAACAAGAAAATCTACACAAATGACATCTGCAATACACGCTTCCTGCAAGAAACATGTATTTTTCTACTACACATTACTCCATGAAACAAAATGTTTATAGCTTGGGCTATAGGTGCACATTTCCTTTCATATCAGTTCAAGTTGTTCACTTCTTATTCATAGGCATGGAAGGTGCTAATATTCTAACAAAAGCAATTTAAATAAACTGACGTGCAAATTAAATAAATAAATAAACTGATGTGTACCAATTCTTGGCTGGACTGCGATATTCATGTCTTGTTCCTAGATATTGGTAGTCCAAATTTGGTTTATAATAAATAGTGGGGAAAATACTAAGTAAATTAAATACATAAAACTGGCTTGTGATGTCTCTTCTTTTGCTAAGGGCATACATTAGCATTCCCTGCATTGGACCTCTCACAGTATAATATATTCTATGAGAACGCACAGTAGAAGAAACTGAAGTCTCTGAGAGATGCAGAGCAAAGTCGGTGTGACCTTGATGGCCTACCTCAATCTGCCTAAAGAAAAACAATAATAGGTTCATAGGCAAGTACTAGGCTAGCTGCATTTGCAAGTCATTTTAAGGCTAGCCAATTTCCCTTTTTGTACTCAAAATAATCTATCCAATTCAGTTATAGATTTATGTTACTGATCACATGGTTGATAATGATATAGTACCCCTGTTGAGAATAATTGGGATCATACCATGGATATTTTGAGGGGACCTATGCCTGGGATAGAACATTTAGGAGCTGCATCTATCCATTGATAGTACAGGGGGCAGTCATGGCATATATTTTCTGTTTCCCATCAATAGATCAAGTTGAGTTTGAAAATGGACGGATATTAACTTTTTTATGGGGATTGGGAGTCTGTTCCGTACCAGCGACATCCTTTGTGAACTATACCTGTTCCACCAAACCATATTGTCAATGTTGCAAAAGAAGTTTAGATCCCCAGACTATGTATTTTTGGTGCCATTTGACTTGGTGATGTGCAGTAAATCCATCAATAATGGGATGGAGGCACAGATCAACTCTTAGCATACCTCTCAACTGTACAGAATTTTGCAGAATGTCCAGATTTATACCTCATATCTTGGTCTGCTTCTCATAAAATTGTTGTTTTCTCGCAAATTACTGTCAGATCATTGAGGTTTGAAATCAGAAAATAATGACAGGCAGTTGATTTTCATATTTCATACCCTTCAGAAAGTCCATGCTAATGCAAAACCTGTATTTCTATCTACTTTCTAAGTTTGTAAGAGCAATACTTAAAAGTGTCCCTATTTTTGGGCCTTTGCTCTCCCATTATTTTTCCTTTGTCCAGATTTCTTGATCTAAGAGGTTGAGACATATGCCTCTTAGCAGCATGTAGGATGCAGAGTACAGAGAGAGTGATTTTAGTTGGTTCATGTAGGACATGTTGTTTAGGTCTTGTGTCCCTTTAGTAAGGTATCTCTGTGGGTGTTCCAGTTGTTGCATATGTGTGGATAGACACATGCCAATGGGGGCATTATATTTAATGACTGGACTAATTAGGGCTGAAGAAAGGGGGGCAATGACATTCCTAGATCTAGACACACTCCCTTTCTTTATAAGTTGCGCAATATAGAAGGACTGTCTTACAGCAATAGACATATGTTGGTCAAAAGTTAGGTAACTGTCCATATCAATTCCCAAATATGGAACACGTGGGTCAACTGCTAGAAGTGTATTGTCAATGCGGTACTTCCCTGGGGTAGATGACTTTCTAAAGAATTCAATAGTGTATTTTTTGACACTGATTCAGAGAATGATTTTGACACCTGTTATTTATTTTAGACAAACCTTCCTGCAGGATGGCTAAGTCATTTGGGGATTCAACAGCTGGTCATAATTTGCTGTCATTTGCAAGCTTAGTCAGCCAGATCCCTTTAGTACTGGCTTTTTCTTAACAAAAGTAGATACCAAATAGAAGATGTCCCAGCACGGAATCCTGGGGCACTCCACTGGTGACTGGTCTTCTTGTGGAGGTAACTTCCCCTATTTTGATTAGCTGTGTCCTGTCTTTGAGCCAGTTGGCAATCCAATGGGTGACATAGAGGTCTATTCTAAGTTTATTTAGCTTTTCTACTATGCCTGAGTGTGGAATTGTGTCAAAAGCTTTGGCCAGGTCAAGTTATGTGGTGTGTACTGTTTTGCCTTTATCCACTGCTTTTCCAAAAATTCCACCAGGATGAGTAAGCATAACCTGCCCTTGACAAATGAAAACTGAAACAGGTCTAGTGTTTGCAGGTTCCCTATGTTCTGACTGATTAATTCCATGGTAAGTCTTTCCATGGCTTTGCATATAAGGCTGGTCAGATTATGGTCTATAATTGCCTGGCTCTGTTGAAAGTCCTCCCTTATGTGGGGTAATGACTATAGCTGTTCTCCATTTGCTTGGTACAAAACCTGCATGGAGGTTGAGACTGAACAGTGTTGTTAGAGGTGTGGCTAAATTGTGCCTAGTGCTAGTTAAGATGCATCCAAGTATATTGTCAGGATCGATTGATGTAGTATATTTAGCTTTTGATAGCACGTTTAGGGCCTTTTCTTATGTTTTACCTGGAGGTGAGGCAGCTTCAGGTATATCTTCAGGGACAGATGGAAGGGTAAAGTTTAAGCTGAATTTATCAGTCAGTAGGTTACCTATATCTTCAGTCTCAGTGTAGGTATCATCCACAATCATCTCAGTGCATTGCTGCATTGCGCTTTTGAGATTACAAACACAAATAAAAATGCTTTGTGATTGTCTTTGTCTTAGGTAGCTATTTTACCCTCAGATGTGGCTTTGGTTGATTTTATTAAGCTCCTGTGTTGTTTGCTTACCTCAGTGACAAATTAACATTATGGGAATTACTTGTCTTACTTTCGGTCAAAATTATTTTTATTTTATTATAAAGCCTGTTGATATTATGATTCTACCCTGTCTGCTTGTTTCTGGGGTTTGCCCTGCACTTGCTCTTATGGGGTACAGGTGCATCTATGTTTACATGCTGGTATAGTGTGGTGGTGTGCATTTCTGTGTATTCAGTGGAGATAACTGGGTTTGGTGGGACTTTGAGGCTTGCCAATGTGTCACTTAAGAGTAGCTAGCCTGTCTTAAAGAAACTTCTAAATGTACTCTGGGTTGAAGTGATCTCCGTTTCAGTTTTATTATGACGGAGACTGCTTTATTGTCAGATCTAACAAGTAACTAAGATATACAAAAGATGATACAAGATGCACCTTTATTAGTTAGGACAAGATCCAAGATTTTACTCTCCCTAGTGGGTGCTCTGATTAATTACTCCAAGGCATTTGCATTGACAAAGTCCAGGAATCCCTATATCCGTACACTAGTGGTGGTGTAGGTTTTCCAGTCTATAGCTGGATGGTTTAGATTGCCTGGGAAGGTGGTAGTGGGCTTAATGCTGAGTGATTCTACTTCCTGTATATAGGTGTTGTTTTTTTCTTTTGTAATAGATTGAGCTCTATAGCTGTCTAATATATTTTACAGGACCTTTCCGATGGTTATTTGAACATGAAGAAGCTCTAGTGCACCATGCTTCTTTGCCAGCCTTGATGTGAATCTCTTCTAAATATAGACTGATACACCTCCACCTTGTTTCTCCTCCTGCACAGCAGTTGGTCTAAATGTGTGGAAGCTGTTATATCCTTGCATAGCCGGAGTGCTATCAGCTATTTTAAACCATGTCTCAGGTACTATGCAATCGTTAGTGTTGTCCAGGTTGGGAAGGGCTTGTAGGGATTGTAGTTTCTTGTTCAGCCTCCTAGTATTGATTAGTAACATCATCAAATTTTTCTTTGCTTGTTTCATTATGTTGGTAGGTTTATCAGGTGGAAAAACGTAGAACAAACAAAAACAAAAAATACCTGTTCATAAAATGAAAGAGTCCAGCTGACTTCAAGAAGGAAAAGTAGTTTAATTCAGTCACTCTTGTTAGGAATGGACTGCAAACATAGAGTTTAATATTTCCACACAGATGTTATATATGGACATTCTACAGCAACCTTGGCAAACATAAAAAATTATTTATTCAGAAAGAAATGATAAGGACTTTTGTTTCATACAATAATGTCTAATGAAGTTTCTTTTTGTATGACATCTGTGTGGAAATATTAAGCTCTGTTTTTGCAGTCCATTTCTAACTAGGGTGACTGAATTAAACTACTTTCCCTTTCCTGAGAGCGCTATAGTACTTTTCGCTGGATTTGAACCCTGGTCCGTATATGAAAAAAATCTGCATCAGACCTAGCATGTATCAAACTGAGCTACTGAGCCACTGCTGCATATGGATTGACTGATATTTGCCTAGAGCTCACCTGGTAACAAAGTATGACCTGGTAATAGAAGTAGAGTGTTATGCAAGACAGCAGTGACACTTGAATAGACATGCCTGAGATTCATGCATGACAGAGATACTAGGTGAACTGTACATTAATACATAAAATGCAGGTGTAGACAATAAACTCCTAGTGGGTGGAAATATCTATGATGTGTACAAACCATAATGGAGTGTTGGGTTGGATATCTGACCCGTACACAGTTGCAGATGGTATATTTGCATTCTACAGCTATTACAGTTTCATACTTGCCTGCAGCACTGTACCTCAGAGCAGGAATGCATGTAGCTGAAATGCAATGGTTAACACAAGACAATCCTGATATACACAATATACTTTAGTTGTCCCTGGTATTGCTTCAGATCTTAGTGCAGAACAGATATCAAAATGCTATATCTTGTAGTTTGTTTGTGTCATAGGTTCATAGGTTCATAGGTTCATACTAGGCTATCTGCCCTGGGGCAATTACAAGCCTAGCCTGATTTTGTTTGGCTTAGGCAACCCCTTGATTTGAGTATACTGTGCCCTTTTTAAGGTTTAGTTTACTGTGCCTCTGTCTAATAGTGACACGGAAGTAATCCCCGGGACAACCCTATGATCCCCCATCCACTCATCAAGATTCTTCTTGAAGAGATTCAGTGAGGTGCTCTGCCTAACATGAATTGGAATTCTATTCCAGAGCGAAGGGAGCCTCTGGGTTATGAATCTGTCCCTCCAGCAAGTTCTTTTTATTTCTGTGCTGAGGTTCAAGTCCCTCGAGCGTGTGGCTCTAAGGGATTTAGATTTACTGAGGTGGAGCATGTCCATTAATTCTGGATTGGACATAGCTTTATATGTCAGGCATAGATCGCCTCAAAGTAGGCAGTATGCAACTGAGTAAAGCTGGAGTTTTTTAACTGAGCAGCATATGGCATCTGCTTGAGTCCCTTGATCCTCTTGTTGAGGTACTTTTGGGGTCTTTCTAATTGCTGCAGGTGTCGGGTAAGGTACATCCCAAAAGGGGCATTATATTCTATGATAGGCCTGATGAGGGATGAATAAAGGGGCACGATTACCTCTCTTGATCTAGATGTGAATCCTTTCATGATGAGGTGGGCTATGTAGAAGGTCTTTCTAACCACTTTGGCAATGTGGTTGTCAAAGGAGAGATTGCTATCAACTTGGGTCCCCAGATCCCTAATTACTTTCTCTGTACTTAATGGGTTACCGCCTATGTGGTAATTTGTGGGCACATTGTTTTTGCCAAAGGGTATGACTATACACTTTTTGGCATTTAGCTTTAGACCATGGCTCTGGCACCAGTTATCTGTCTCTGTGAGACCTTTTTGAAGGATGTTTGTGTCAGCTGGAGAGTCAATTATGGCACCCAGTTTGCAGTCATCTGCGAACTTGGTGAGCCATAGTCCTCCCACGTTGGCCTGTACCTCAGAAAAGTATATACCGAACAAGAGCGGTCCCAGGACAGAACCTTGTGGGATGCCACTTGTGACCGGTTTTGAGTCTGACATGTCTCCAGCAACTCTCACTCTGTGGGTTCTGTCTTTGAGCCAGTTTGCAACCTATCTTGTGACATAGGGGTTTATATTTAAGCTGGATAGCTTATCTATGATGCCCGAGTGGGGTATTGTGTCACATGCCTTTGCTAGGCCCAGATAGGCTGTGTGGACTACCTTCCCTTCATCTATTGATCAGTGGCAGTGACTAACATTGAGCAGCTTCCCTGCCCCCCGTAGAGGTGGTTACTGACTTGAAACTGTAGTTTTATTTTCCCTTTTGGGTCTATTCCTGCTTCTTTCCAGCCCCTGCTATCAAGCACGCTTTAACGTGCTTTAGCGTGATTTAGAGCAGAGTTGCCACTAGAGCAGCATCGGGCAGCGCCGGTTAAACAAGGTTAAACTCTTTCTGGCTCTAGAAAGTCTGTTCTTCAATTTTTCCCTTAGAACTGCTCTGTTAGGAACCTAAACAGTTTACACCTACACTAAAAAGTGCAGCACTTGTTCCAAATAGCTTTTTCTTCTCAAAAAGCTCAGCACTTGTCTTATTTATAAGCATATCCCTTATCTTATAAGCATTCTCTTTGCAGGTCAAGCACTCCTATATTATACAAATCTCTCACTAGCAAAACCCCCCAGGAGTGCCCACTTCCCTGCTAAGCCCACTACTTTTCTGTCTCATACCAACTCACAATTCTTTCTAGCATGTCGAAGGGTCAGATGCTGGCGTCCTCTCCTGCCCATTTGGTGAATCTGGGAATTCTGAGACAATGTTACAATTGCCTCATGTACACGGACAACCCTCTCCTCCTCCCACATAACACTAACACTTGTGAGAGATGCAGCTATTTAGCCAGACTGGAGGCTGAGCTCTCTCAACTCAGGACTGGCAAGACCAGGCAGGAGGAGAAGGCAACTACACACACCACAATACCAGTCTCACATAACTCAACCACACCACTGAATCAAACACATAAACACACTAAGACATACTCGGAGGCTCTGAGTAAAAATTTACCTAAACAGCAGAGGCCTCCAAAGCAGACACCCAAGCAACTGCAAACTCAATACACCACACAAACAACACATAAACAACAAAATCAGTGTGCAAAGCAGTCACTGCCCTTAAGGCCAAATACAACACCAAACATACTTGTCATAGGTGACTCCATAGTCAGACACACTGGCGTCCCGCTCACCAGACTGAGTAAGGAGAAGGTCACAGTAAGCTGCCTGTCGGGCGCTAGAATCCGCCACATAACACAAGCACTCAGGTCTCTCAACAGCAGGTACAAGTGCGACTCAGTCATTGTCCACGCTGGTGTCAACGACCTGAGACGTACCTCCTTGGACTACATGAAAAGAGACATTGAGGAGCTCTCTGATTATGTAGCCCAGGCAGGTATGACCCTGACCTTGAGCAGTATCCTCCCTTCTCCTAGAATGATGCCACAATACAGTGCTAAGATCATCAGCTTTAATAATTGGCTTAAATTCTGGTGTCATTCAAAGGGGATCAATGTCTGTCTGCCTGGGATGACATGCTGGACAAGCCACGCTGCGCAAGGGACGGCTTGCACCTGTCACCCTAGGCTTCCGGATATTGGCAAAGGCTCTTGCCACCCCATAGTGCCTTTTTAGGCAAGGCTCAAATTCTAAACCTACCACCCTAGAACACAAAAAGTAAAAAACTAAGGGTAATGCTGCTCAATGCCAGAAGTCTCAATCTCAAGATGCATGCACTCGAGGCCCTTCTCAGTATGGAGAACATCGATGTCTGTGCTGTGACAGAAACCTGGTTCAAGGCTCAT
This sequence comes from Protopterus annectens, assembly GCF_019279795.1. Classification (NCBI taxonomy): domain Eukaryota; kingdom Metazoa; phylum Chordata; order Ceratodontiformes; family Protopteridae; genus Protopterus; species Protopterus annectens. The sequence continues at coordinate 1,126,158,976 of NC_056741.1, read as the reverse complement.
GAGAGCACCCCAGCACTAGCAGGTTTCACCTCATATCATGCGTTCGGCCCCAAAATCCGGACAACACCAAGAAAGGAGGGGGGGTGTCCATATTCATAAAGGACACCCACACCTCAAGGTTGGTGGCAACGCACGATGCATCGGAGACCATCCAGGTGCAATTAACCATAGGCAAGACTGCTCTGCAATTTGTAGCATGTTACAGGCCACCCTCTCAAACTCAGGAACCTCACATGGCCTTCCTGAAAACAATGGAGGGATAAATGTATCTCCAAACACCATCATACTAGATGACTTCAACTACCCTAATATAGACTGGGAACACTACTCAAGCCCAAACACTCTAGCCCAAAGGTTCCTGGAGTTCATAAACTCAAATGCCATGGAACAACTAGTCACCATCCCCACAAGAGGAGAAAACATACTTGATCTCATCATCACGAACATGGGATCACAATGTTCAACACCGGAAGTATACCCCTCACTGGTGAGATCAGATCATAAACTAATCTCGCTGGAGGTCCTCATCCCGCCCCACCTGAAATAAAAAGACCACAGTGAAAAACTTCTCAAAAGCCAACTTCACACTTCTAAAAACTAGTGTGGTCTCCTTTAAGGCCCCTGAGCCAGTGGTAAACATTACTCAAACCACTGAATCACTTACAAATGCCTTCTACCAGCACCTACAGGACTGCATGGATCAGGCAATCCCAAACAAAACTAAGACTCTTTGTACCAAAGGCAAGCGTCCAGTCTGGTGGACCCCAGCCATAAACAAGCTCTACAACAAAAGGAGGAAGCTACTACAAGATAGAGCAAAATCCTTGAAAGGTAAGACAACTTTGATCATTATAAGTAAAAAACTAAGAGCTCTCATAAAATCATCCAAGGCAAATTTTGAGAGAAAAATCGCCAAGGACTCAAAAGACAATCATAAGGCCTTCTTTAGCTATGTTAGAAACCTAGGAGGAAACTCCCAGATATGCTCAGAATTAGTTCAAAATGATGTGAAGATTACTGAACCTACACACATTGCCAACATACTGGCTGACAGGTTCAGTGCAAACTTCTCCCCTCCCCAAGGAGAGATATCTATACCAGAGGATTGTAGCCCCTCAAACATCTCCAATGCCCAGGTGAGAACTGCTCTCTCCAAAGCAAAAAACACAGCATCCATGGGACCGGATGGTGTCCCCGGCTGTGTGCTCCATGAACTCAATGAGGAATTAAACCCGCAGCTGTTTAATCTTAGCCTCACCTCAGGATACGTACCTAAGGAGTGGCGCACGGCGACTGTGGTCCCACTTCACAAGGGCGGTGCCTCCACCGACCCTGGAAATTACCGTCCCATTAGCTTGACAAGCCTTATCTGCAAAGCCATGGAGAGGATCATAATGGAACTCATAAATAAAGACATAGGGAACTTGCAGACTTTGGATCCAACCCAGTTTGGCTTTGTCAAAGGCAGATCATGCCTTTTAAACTTGGTTGACTTTTTTGAGACAGTCACCAAGGCCATTGATGAGGGAAAGGCAGTCCATACAGCCTACCTTGACCTGGCAAAGGCCTTGACACAATACCCCACTCAGGTATCATCGAAAAACTCATCAGCTTGAATGTAAACCCATACATCACAAGATGGGTTGCAAACTGGCTAAGTGACAGAACCCACAGGGTCAGAGTTGCTGGAGCCATGTCAGACTCAAAGCCTGTCACAAGTGGTGTCCCACAGGGCTCAGTCCTGGGTCCACTCTTGTTCGGCATCTACTTTTCTGAAGTACAAGCAAACACAGGAGGGTTATGGCTGACAAAGTTTGCAGATGACTGCAAACTGGGCGACATAGTCGAAAACACATCTGACACAGATATCCTTCAGAAGGGCCTCACAGAAACGGATAACTGGTGCCAGAGCCATGGCCTAAAGTTAAATGCCAAGAAATGCATAGTCATACCCTTCGGGAAAAACAAGGTTACCCCTAGCTACCATATAGGTGGCAATCCACTGAGCACAGAAGAAGTCATCAGGGATCTGGGGACCCAGGTTGACAGTAGCCTTTCGTTTGACACTCATGTTGCTAAAGTAGTTAGGAAAACCTTCTACATTGCCCACCTGATCATGAAGGGATTCACATCTAGATCAAGGGAGGTCATCGTCCCCTGTACTCATCACTCATTAGACCTATGATTGAGTACAATGCCCCATTCGGAATGTATCTGACCCGACACCTGCAGCAGCTGGAAAGGCCCCAAAAGTTCCTCACCAAAAGGATAAAGGGTCTCAAAAATATGTCTTATGCTGCCCGACTGAAAGAACTCCAGCTCTATTCAGTCTCATACCGCTTGCTCAGAGGTGACCTGTGCCTGACATATAAGGCCATGTCAAACCCTGATTTGATGAATATGCTTCACCTCAAAAATCTAGATCCCTCAGAACCACAAGGGCAGGAGACTTAAACCTTGACACGGTTATTAATAGAACATGCTGGAGGGACAAATTCATCACCCAGAGACTCCTATGCTGTGGAACAAAATCCCGGTACATGTGAGGCAGAGCACCTCGCTGGCCTTGTTCAAGAGGAATCTTGACCAATGGATGGGGGATCGCAGATATACCCCAGGGATTACTTCAGTGTCACTGCTTGACAGAGGCACAGCAAAATAATAGGCATAGTTTTATTCAAACTAAAGGGGTGGCGAAAGCCAAATAACTATGGGCTAGGCTTATAAATGCCCTTGGGCAGATAGCCTAGTATGAACCTATGAACCTATGAACCTATGAACAACCTATGAACCTATGAACCTATGAACCTATGGCTTTGTTGACTGTTTCAAAGACGTCGACCAGGTTCAGAAGGCAGGATCTGCCCTTGACAAACCCGAATTGGGTAGGATCTAGTGTCTGTAGGTCCCCAATGTCTTTGTTTATGAGCTCCATGATGATCCTCTCCATAGCGTTGCAGACTAGGCTAGTCAGGCTTATGGGGCGATAGTTTCCAGGGTCCGTAGAGGCTCCACCTTTGTGGAGTGGGACCACTGTTGCTGTACGCCATTCTGTGGGCACATATCCTGTAGTGAGGCTGAGATTGTACAGCTGTTTTATTTGAGGGGTTAGTTCTTCTGGGAGTTCATGTAGGACGCAACCCGGGATGCCATCTGGTCCCATGGAAGCAGTGTTTTTTGCTTTGGAGAGGGTAGCCTTCACCTGAGCATCAGAGATGTTTGGGAGGCAGCCCTCTGCCAGGATAGATACTTGCTCTTTTGGGAGGGAGGGGGTGGAGAAGTTTGCACTGAACCTGTCTGCCAGGATATTGGCGATGTCTGTGAGTTCAGTGTATTTTTTGTCATTTAGAATCAACTCAGAACAAGTCTGGGAGTTGCATCCCAGGTTCCTAACATAACTGAAAAAAGCCTTATGATTGTCTTTAGTGTCCTGTGCAATTTTTCTCTCGAAGCTGGCCTTGGAGGATTTTATGAGGTTTCGTAATTTTTTGCTAGTACTGATCAGAGCTGCCTTCCCTATTAGGGATTTTGCTCTACCATGTAGTAGCTTCCTCCTTCTGTTGTACAGTTTATTTATGGCTGGGGTCCACCAGACTGGACGCCTGCCTTTGGATGATTGGGTCTTGGTTTTGTTTGGGATAGCATGATCCATGCATTCCTGGAGATGTCCATAGAATGCATTTATATAGGATTCTGCAGTTTGGGCCGTAGTTTCCACTGGCCCTGGGGCCTTGAAGGATTCCACTTCAGTTTGAGAAGTGAGAAGTTCGCTTTTGAGAAGTTTTTCACTGTGGTTTTCTGGGTTGGGGGTGAGGTCGGGATGTGGATATCCAGTGAAATTAATTTATGGTCTGATCTTACCAATGAGGGATATACTTCTGGTATTGAGCATAGAGTACCCATGTTGGTAATGATCAGGTCTAGTATGTTATCCCCTCTTGTGGGAGTGGTGACTAGTTGTTCCATAGCATTTGAGTTTATAATTTCCAGGAACCTTTGGGCTAAGGTGCTGGGGCTTGAGTAGTGCTCCCAGTCTATGTTTGGGTAGTAGAAGTCGCCCAATATAATGGTGTTCAGAGAGATCTTCATGTTCTCCAATGTTTTCAGGAAAGCTGAGTGGGATTCCTGACTTTGAGAGGGTGGTCTGTAGGATGCTATAAAGTGAAAAGCAGTCTTGCCCACTGTTAGTTGCACATGGATGATCTCCGATACTTCGTGCAATGCCACTAACCTGGAGGTGTGGATATCCTTGATAAATATGGAAACTCCCCCTCCTTTTGTGGTTTGGTCTGGGTTTTGGGGCCGAAAAGCATGATATGAGGTATAACCTGGTAGTGCTGGGGTGTTCTCTGGAGCCTTGAACCAGGTTTCTGTCACTGCACAGATATCGATGTTCTCCATACTGAGGAGAGCTTCGAGTGCGTGCATCTTGAGGTTAAGACTTCTGGTGTTTAGCAGCATTACCCTTAGTTTCTTGTTCCTTGTGCTGTCTATGGAGGTGGGTTTGACTTTTGAGCCTTGCCTAAAAAAGGCACTATGGGGGTGGCAAGAGCCTTTGCCAATATCAGAAAGCCCAGTGGTGACAGGTGCAAGCCGTCCCTAGCAAAGCAACGTGGCTTGTCGAGCATGTCATCCCAGGCTGACAGACACTGGATCCCCTTTGAATGACACCAAAATTTTAGCCAATTGTTAAAATCGATCATTTTGTCTTTGTTCTGTGGCATCATTCTAGGTGAGGGTAAGATGCTGCTCAAGGTCAGGGTCATACCGGCCTGGGCTACATGATCAGAGAGCTCCTCTATGTCTCTTTTCATGTAGTCCAGGGAGGTACATCTCAGGTCATTCACACCAGCATGTACGATGACTGAGTCATATTTGTATTTGCTTTGGAGTGACCTGAGTGTTTGCATTATGTGGCGGATCCTAGCACCCGACAGGCAGCTCACTTTGACCTTCTCTTTGTTCAGCCTGGTGAGTGGGACGTCAGTGTGTCTGACAATAGAGTCACCTATTAGAAGAGTATCAGGTGTGTTATTCAGCCTTAAGGGCTGTGGCTGCTTGGCACACTGACTTTGTGGGCTATGTGTTGTGTGTGTTTTGTTTTGGGGTAGCGTTTGCTTGGATGTCTGCTTTGGAGGTCTCTGTTGCTTAGGTAGATTTTTATTTAGAGCCTCTGAGTATGTTTTTGTGTATTTATGTGTTTGGTTCGCTGATGTGGTGGGACTATGTGATACTGAAATTGTGTTGTGTGAGGTTACCTTCTCCTCCTGACTGGTTTCACCAGTTTTGAGATGAGAGAGCTCAGCCTCCAGTTTGTCTATATGGTTGCATCTCTCACATATATTTGAACCTGTTTGGAGGAGGAGAGGGTTGTCCGTGTACATGAGACAGTTGTAACATTGCCTCAAAATTCCCAGATTCACCAGCTGGACTGGAGAGGAAACCATTGACTGACCTTTGGACATGTTAGAGTAATATAGGGAAACTGAATTAAGAAGGACCAATAGGGGTCAAGGTAATCATAGAGAGTAAAAGAGTAAGTAGTGCTTATGGTTTAATAGTGTTAACTTTTAAGATTACTTATTTGGACCAGTGAAGGGCCTTAGAATGAGAATATGGTGTTTAATTTGAGAGATAGAGCAGTTCTAAGGGAAAAAGTGAAGAGCAGACTTCGTGGAGCCAGGAATAGTTTAAACCCAATTAGGCAGCGCTGCCCGTTGTTGCGCTATGCACAAAAATGCTCAAAAACGCTCAAAAGAGGGTTTTAAGAGACGGAGATCAAGGAGTTTGGAATTGACCCAAAATGGCCAATGAAACTACAGTTTCAAGGCAGTAACCACTCCCACAGGGGCAGGCAGGCTGCTCAATGTTTATCACTGCCACTGATGAACAGAGAGACTTCCCTTTTGCCCAAGCAAAAAATGGCTTCCAAGAAACTTACAAACAGTTTAGAACAGCAAGCCTGTAATTGAACTTTTTTAAATCTCAGAAAAGTGGGAAAAAAGCAAGATTTTTTGTTTTTTTAAAGATAGCAGTGGTTCACAAGTATCAACAAGTTATAACAGTGCAGTAAATGACCCCACACTCGAGTGCTAGGCCAGAGACAGATAAAATGCAAGTTTTAAGAAAAAAATGATTTTAAAAATAAGTGCAAACAGGAAATTCAGTAAACAGCTCTAGGTTGTGTTCTAAATACAGTTACCAATGCAGAAATCAAGTTTAACAAGCCAGAAAATGCTCAAAGTAGGAGGTTATGCAGAAAAACTTAGCAAATAATCTGAAGAAAAATACTTAAAATCTCAAAAGTAGCTCCTTTCTTCTCTCAGCATTTTCTCCTCTTGGTGGGTGCTTCCCCAACAGCAACAAGTCTGAAAAGATGCCAAAACCATGAGGCAATCTGGTTCTAAGAGAAGGAGATCAAGGAGTTTGGAATTGACCCAAAATGGCCAATAAAACTACATTTTCAAGGCAGTAACCACTCCCACAGAGGCAGGCAGGCTGCTCAATGTTTATCACTGCCACTGATGAACAGAGAGACTTCCCTTTAGCCCAAGCAAAAAATGGCCTCCAAGAAACTTACAAACAGTTCAGAACAGCAAGCCTGTAACTGAACTTTTTTAAATCTTAGAAAAGTGGGAAAAATGCAAGATTTTTTTTGTTTTTGTTTTTTTTAAAGATAGCAGAGGTTCACAAGTATCAACAAGTTATAACAGTGTAGTAAATGACCCCACACTTGAGTGCTAGGCCAGAGACAGATAAAATGCAAGTTTTAAGAAAAAAAACAATTTTAAAAATAAGTGCAAACAGGAAATTCAGTAAACAGCTCTATGTTGTGTTCTAAATATAGTTACCCATGCAGAAATCAAGTTCAACAAGCCAGAAAATGCTCAAAGTAGGTGGCTATACAGAAAAACTTAGCAAATAATCTGAAGAAAAATACATAAAATCTCAAAAGTGGCTCCTTTCTTCTCTCAGCGTTTTCTCCTCTTAGTGGGTGCTTCCCCAACAGCCAACAAGTATGAAAAGATGCCAAAACCATGAGGCAATCTGGCTTTAAGAGAGGGAGATCAAGGAGTTTGGAATTGACCCAAATTGGCCAATAAAACTACAGTTTCAAGGCAGTAACCACTCCCACAGGGGCAGGCAGGCTGCTCAATGTTTATCACTGCCACTGATGAACAGAAGACTTCCCTTTAGCCCAAGCAAAAAATGGCCTCCAAGAAACTTACAAACAGTTCAGAACAGCAAGCCTGTAACTGAACTTTTTTAAATCTCAGAAAAGTGGGAAAAAAGCAAGATTTTTTTTGTTTTTTTAAAGATAGCAGAGGTTCCCAAGTATCAACTCTTTTGGCTTTTCCCAGTTAGTCATCGCCACAGCAGAACTCCGGTCTGCTAATGATTGGCAATAGATTTTTATGTGCTGAGTTGCCATCCCTGACGCACAACCTTCAACAAAGGTACGCCCATTCACGCAGGCCTCCACACAGAAGACACTCTAGCTGAATATATATTTTGTAGTACAGCTCTAAATCTATAGTTTAGCAGAACACGCTTTCTTAGCTAACCTTGAGTCACTTAGTAGTAGTCTTTGTGTTTGTAGATCAGAGCAGATGTAATACTCGATTCATGAACAACAGCCCAAAATACACACATATTGCACAACACAGCTTTATTAGGGGTGACTTCAATCAAGTTATTGGTATATTTTCAAGTCTTTATTGCAGGAAAGTTCATCTAATGCAGGTATTGCAATACAGCTGTAACTCCACAATTAATGCAGTAAAAACTTTATTTCCTTAACATTATCAGGTTTCTCACTTACTCACTTATTTCAGTCTGGGTCTATGACCACATTCATTGCAGTACAATCAAAATTATATATACCTAATGGCAGTTAATAATTTTACATATGACTATAGATTGCATGACACTTCTGTACTCAGCACACTCATGGTGCAACCTGGCCAGGCACCCTGCATGGGCCTCTAGGTTGCGAGTTGTCTCCTCTGCAGCTGTAGTGAGAGAAGAACACCATTATACATACTGGTCTATCACACATTCAGATTATGTATTATTAAAACAATGCTAACAGTACTTACAAACTTATGGGGTATTCCTGTCCCAAGCATCCTGGACCCAGGTGTCCAGAAGTCCCCTCTTCCATCGCTTCAGATCATCATATTGATGATGGACCTGCTCACCTAGGCAGGGCATACCTGTTGCACTGGTGAGATCACATGCCAGTCAGTCCCAGGCTTATGACTTGTACCCCAATCCGTGGTACTGCCCTGCAGTAGCCAGATGTCATGGTATTTCACTAGAAGTCCAACCATGACTCTTGACTCCAGAATGCTCCACCACTGCAACCAGAAGTGTGCACCCTCTCCAACACCTGCCATAATTCCTGCCAAGTTCAAACTCTAACTGGTTTTGCTGTATTCCCACCTGTTACACTTAAATAAACCTGGTTTTCCAGCCTGTTACCACCATTGGGTAATTTTTAAATATGTGGCATATCACTAAGCCCCGCAAACCCACTGAGCTCAGCTGAGCAGTGCTTAAGCTGGCAATGCTCAGCAATGCTCAGCAGTGCACAAACCAGTTAACCTGAGATGAGCAATGCTTAATCTGGCATTGCTTAGCAGTGCTTCACACAGCTTAGCAATGTGCAAACTAGCTAAGCACTGCTAAAACAATCCTTGTTTAAACAGTGCTTGGCAAGGCTTTGCTGTGCTTAGCAGAGCTTAGCTGATCACAGCAAAGCAGGATTTTAAAATACTTATCATAATGTGTATTTGCAAAACAACTGCTTTATAACCTGTCTGTGTATTCGAACCCTGCACCTACAGCACATATGGCTGTCACTCTAACCATTTGGCTACTTGGATGTGTAAAATGCTGCTATACTTTTACATATACCTCTCTACTATGTTTAAGCACCTCTAAGCACCACATCATACCATGCAAATCCGCTCAGCTATGCTTAAACTTGATCTTTGCATTCATAATCAAATGTATCCATTTTCTATTTTTATATATCTGGGACATGTCCATTGCTGTGCACTGCACCATGCAAACATAAAAAAAAAAAAAAAAAAAAAAAAAAAATACCTTAAAACTTTATTACAAATGCATACATTGATATCTGGCACTTTGACAGTGCAGGGGGTATGTTACTCATCTCCAGACACATTAGCACACTACCTACACTGATTCAATAACTGTGTTACATGGCTCTCCCTCAGTAACACACCCTCATTGATATGCATGGTGTGCTACCAAGTGGTACCACATATATGGACATGGTACCTTCTGTGTAGACTTTACACTATGCCTTCATGGATTTTATTAAATCCCCAGGATAGTCTTTGCACAATCCCTAGTATAGCAGACTTGCCACATTATTTTGCCATTCAGTATACAGACCCTCTGCCATGAGTGTATCACATCCTGCAATAAGATGTGCAACTGTTTCCAGTTCTGTTTTATAGAACCTGCATTTGTCTCTTTCTCCCATGTTTTCAGTGGACTTTGTAAACCAAAGTGTATATAGTCCACCATCCTGAGCTGCTGTTATTGTCCTTTTATCTTTTCATTTTATTTCACCTCTCTTTAATTAAATCTGTATTAAATCATGGTCAACATGAGGTTATTCCAGAAAATCCCTGTACTTGTTAGTATTGTTAATGTATTTGTAGACTTTCTATTTTTTTTTATCTTTTCCTTATATCCTTTCTTTTTCTTTCTTTCTTTTTTTTGTCAAATTCAGCTGCTACCTAATTTTTGTCTATTTCTGGTTTGATTTTCATCCCTGCTTTATTTCAAAATTTTTCTTTTAAACTAAGCAAAGATGGACTTCATCTTCTTTTCATGTTTTAAAACATTTAGTATGTTTGATTCTGATAAGGTAAACAGATATGTGTGCAGTCTCCCAATTGTTTACCTCATACATGTAGTCGATTTTGTGGAGGCCCATGCCTCCTTCATAGCAAGGAATTTATAATTCTGGTATACAGTTATATCTATATATCATTTGATAAACATAAAGCATTTTTCTTGTTTTGTATCCAATTGATTCAATACTTTTTGGGACCAGTCAAGCACCCCAGGGTTGTAAGTAAGAACAGGAAGACAACCCTCATTTAAAGGTTGAACTTTATTCCTACATGTCAAGGAAGTATTCAATATGAGGTTTAGACTTCTGAAGTATTCCTTACTGAGATTTTTTTCATGTTTTATTGCCAACCCTTCATCTATTTCTAAGTATTTATATACTCCCTACTGCTCAAGTTTCCTATTATTATATTCCTGTTCAAAGCTGCCATTTTTTCTGTTGCTACAGCTTTCTTTTTTAATATTGGTTTTACACATATATCAAGACCAAATATCATATTTATATCATCTGAAAAACATTTAACCATTTGTAGTCCTGTTTCAGCTTCTCGTCTGTTGAACTATATCATTTTAAGCCATGCATGAGGTTGGTTTCTAGGAGCCAGCCTATAACCATAGCCTAATCTGTTAAGTAAACAGCTTAATGGGTTAAGGGCAATACGAAAGAGTAGCAGTGATATAGAATTGGCCTGGAGTATCCTCTGTTACATTTTTATCCTTGGAAATAATAATTTGCCTTCTTTGTGGCTCAGCTGCAAAGTGGTTTGCCACTGTTTCATAGTCACTGCAATAAAGTGATCAATGTAGGGCATATCTTACACATCTGAGCACATTCCATTACCCATATGTGTGTGATGCTGTGAAATGCTTTTTGTAGTCTATCAATGCCATACTTAGAATCTTCCCATTTATACAGCTCTATATGGAATTTTACCCTTTATACAAATCTGGGTAGAATATTCCCCTTTATACAACTCTATGGTATCCTTTTGTTTTGCAATGAATGGTCTTTTGTTCCATATGACTTTCATTAATTGCCTTGCTCTATTCCCATGATTGATTTTTTTTAAATAACTAAAACTTTGTCTGCATAAGTCCTGGTACATAATTTGAATATTGTTGGAAGGTAAGTTATTGGTCTCTAGTTCTTAGGATGGCTTTCAGGTTCAATCTTAAGGAGGAGGAGTATCATTTTTTTCTGTTGTTAACTAGGTTGATGTCTGTTCAGGATGTGCATAAAAGTAATTCTTATTCAGGGCTAAATCATTCTATAAAGACGATGATACCTTTAGCCAGAAATTAGGTTCTATGTTTGGATCTGGGGTTTACAGTTTGGAAATTTTCTTAATTTTGTCTCAATTTATCTTGCTGTTACACCATCCCATTTCATATCATGTACATTAGAGTCCTTGCTATTTCTTAGAATTCTTCTATCCATTCAGCATCTTTGTCATGTCCAACAGGATCTTCATAAATACTTTCCCAAAAATGTACCTATTTCTTCTTTTTTGAAGGCATTTCTTTTCCTTTTGTTTTATTTTCAAATTCTATAGAAAACTTGTTAGGACAGAAATTAATTGCTTTTTATGGATTTTCCTTCATATGCGTCTGCATACTTTTTAAGTTTTTCTACTTGTGCTGATATTTTTAGTTTATTATTGGAAATAGAGTATATGATAAATCTTGGTCTTATATGATACTATGCATTGCTTTTACTAAAGCTATGTTTCTAAGTATTTTGATGATCTCTTCCCTTTTCTGTAGTCTTCTTTTTCAAGTGATATTTCTTATCTTAATTGCTTTATAGTTTTCTCTATTCAGTGCTTCCATGGTGGCATTCTAATTTCTCTCTTCTTTTTTTGTTACACTACATTTCTGTCATAGCAAATTATCCATCATCCGATTAGTGTCACTGTAATATATTCTATTTATTTCTCTCTTTTTTGGTACATGAATTTCTCTTCATAGACCTGATTACCATATCCATCTGTTTTGCCAGTCTTCTAAAAATGTTGGTCTTATTTACTTTCTGTAAACTATTCTTTTTCATCTATTTTAATATGTATATCTGTCTCTAAAAAATCAAGCAGGTGTTCCCTTAGATCATTCTCTTCTGGACTAAGAGCATCTTTTTTGCTCTTTTTCCTTTAAGACTTCTACAGAATGTTCAAGAACATCTTACTGTGACATTCCCTCTTCCACTGTATGCTACATCAACTGCTGCTACTGCATATGAGGACACATTAGCCCATCATACTGCAAAATTGCCTGTGTTTGAGTTGCCACTTTTCCTGCTCCATCCTTTGCTGTGAAACTTCATCTGGACTTTCATGTAAGTTTCTTACAGATGGCTCCTATGGAAAATCCTCTTCAGATGCATCCCACTCCAAACACTCTTCCTCTATTTGTGCACCGTCTTTTCCATCATTTTGTAACACCCCATTTGTTGTACCGTCTACACTAAACTCTTTGTTTTGCAATTGATCTATCACTTAAATGTTTCTTTAAATTCTACTTCACTAATCTTTTTCTATGTTTCCCTTTTCATCGTTTTTGTACTGTGAAAGTTTCTGTATACATGTGTTTTGCCTATATCTCTTTCTTCAAACATTTTTGCAGCTGTGTTTTGTACTGATTTGACTTTCTCTTTTACATAAGTATCATAACATAATAAGTCTTTTTCCCCATATCCAAGTTTATTTTTTTACCGTTTATAAACCATTTTTGTTATTTATATTTTCTCACTTCCTCTAGCGCTTATTTTCCTGCCAACCCATTGTTTCTTCATCTATATATTTTCTTTGATCTGTTTCATTAGGGAATATACATTTTTAGTTATAGCTTTTGACAGGTTTTTTTTCCTATGGAAATGTTTTTCTTTCTCTGGTTCCTCTCTTAATGTTTCTAAATATCATATATTTAGAAATTATGGGCTTTTCTTCCTTATCCAGAGTAGTACACATTTTCATCTTTATGCCCCTTTTTTTCATTTTGGCCTGTCAACTTTTTTCTTTTTATGGACTACTTCTTTTATCTACCACAGTTTGCACACCCTCCCACTGAGCCTGGCCTAAACCTGTTGTAGGAATGATTCCATATCCTGAAGATTCTAGACAGCATACACCACTGTTAGGCACTTCTTTTATCCTGGGGCCTGTGTACCCAATTTTATTTTTTAACTTACATTTCCCATGATATTTAAAATAGACTTTATATATAACTGTCAACTTGGTGAAATTTTGTAAAAAAAGGATCCACCATGTGAAGGCACCCACAAAGACACGAGGATGAATTCAGTTCCAGCAAAACTAATCCCTTTTTCTTGCTGATGTCATGTCTCTAATTGGACCTCCTGTGAGACTTTTTATGTTAAGTTTCCAGCAATTATTTTATTTATATATCTTACTACTGCTTTATTCATACACTCTTTTCTCCTTTCCCAATCAGTATATTTCCCTTTATGAGCTTATACTTTTCCAAAAGAAGATTGTCAATGAAATCTGATTTTTTAGTTTGTAAATTTACTACTAGCCAATATCAATGTAGTAACACAACATGTACTATAGAACTAAGACTAGCCATATTTGCCATCTGTTAAAAGGATAGAATCCAAATGAAATCAACATTTTTTGTAAAAGAAATCCATCTTCTTATCTGGAAATAGATATAGTCCCTTAAAATATCCTGTGTGATGTAATACTACAGAATGTATTAATGTATTTTTGTAAACCCTAACTGCTTTCCAGAGCTCAATTAATCTATGTGTTTGTTTTTGGTTTTGTAAAAATAACCGCTTTCTTCATTTCTACATTTAAACAATTATTTTTATCTTAATCAGTTTTTCTTCTCATTGTTGTAATTTTACTGTTTCCAAAAATTATTCCTAATATACTTCTTTTTTCTTGTTGAAGGAAGCATCACCCATAGATGCAACATTACATATAACTTTCCTATTGGCATATTTAATATTGGTTGCATGCCTTTCAGTTTTATTCCTATAACTGCAATAACCACACTCTTTCAGTCCTTTGAACTAATAATTGTTAAAATCATTGGCATACATAATGCATAACAGCAACGTTACTTAAATACCATTTCTCATCTAGTTGTTTGAAACTGTTCAGTACATTATTATATTACTGCTTTGATCGATACCCTAATGACATCTCACCAATTGGATATCCTAGCCTAACTCATCCTCATATTTTTATTTTATGAATTAGCATTTACTGCATCAATGTTCCATGTATATTCTTATATATTTCTCATTACTTTTTGAATTTTTGTACTAATTTTTTTAACTAATTTTTCCCATAATTATTCATGGGTAAAACATGAGTGCTTCAAATATTAGAAAGCATTTTTAATATTTTCCTTTTATCACCAAAATGACATAATTATTAACTTTTTGTAAAACTTTACTCATTCTTCTTTGTATTCATTTACAAGAAAATTTATAGCCAGTATTACTAAGAGTAAAAGAACACCAGTTATTGACATATTCTCTGACACATTTCTTAAAAATAAATGTTATTCCCCCTCACAAATTTCCTCATCCTGAATTTCTTTATTATTCATGATAACTTTTAAAATACCACTTTCTGATTAGCATACATTTTTAATAAAAAATGTTAAATAATAATCCATCTGTGCTTGGTGAAGTCCCTGTAGAAAACTTCTGTAACATGGCATCAAATTCTTCACAAAGTTGCATAGTCTGATGAGTTTTGCCTTAGGATATGCTGAAAAATATATGAAGAAATTAGGGGTGTGGAGTCAGAGCCACCATATTATGTGATGTAAGAGGTAGGGGGTTGGCTCCCTCACAAATAAATATATTATAGTGCATTTTAGTTCTTACTGATGGAGTATGACTACATGTACAATTGTATTTCAGTTTCAATTAATTGCATCACAGTTTAGTGAGATACAAATAATCATATTAAATCCATATGCATTGCAATAAGAAATTATTATCATATCACACTACAGGAACTTAGAATGCATATACTTTTCAGTCCAATCAACCATTCAAATATAAAGGAAAAAAACATGTCAAAGGAGAAAAACACATTCCAAAACAGGACAAAAATATATTGCATATCTAGAGTAAGTTATTTTCTTTTTCAAAAATATAAATGATACTAAAAACACACACACACTGCAAAATGTATTATATTGATTGTAGGATCCAGGAATACCACTTGCATTATCAGTCATATATCTTACTGTTAAAAAGACTGAAAATGTACTTGGTGAAATTAAAAGCAATTTTTTTCCATAGATAAAAGGTCACCACAGTCCCGTGCAAGGAGTTCCGACCTTTGCATTCCAAGGCTATTTTATTTATATCTAGGATTTGTACATGTGCATTTTATTTGTATCTGGGATTTGCACTAAATGTTCATAAGAAGAAACTTCAATTAGCACTGATATTTGTTATAAAAAATGCAGTCTGTTTTTGCACCTGGTAGTAGGAAGAAACTCCTATTAGATAGAGTGTGCTGTTTCTGATGAAGTGAACTTTACAATCACATATTTACTGGTCATTGGTCCTTTTCCTGTTACTTCTATATGAGAACTGACCATGTTTGTACTGGATATGATAAAAGTGCTTCATGATAGATACAGTACAGTTTTTTCCAGGACTCCTAAGAAAATATGGTGCTTGCAATAAATGGCTATTGTGAGGCATCCTGTCCAATTTTACTCCAAAAAGGACCATTAGATTTAGTTGCATGTAACCATTTAACAACAATAAATAAATGAATAAATAAAGTTTACAATCTATGTAATATTAAATTTTGGAGATCTTCAGATTTTTTGCCTTGAGTCATTTGTCATTGCTATTTTAAGTTACCCTAGCTATTGAAATATCTGAGAAAAAACATGCATTGAGGATCATAATTAAACCAGAAAATTCAGCCTTTGCATACAAAATGAAACAGCTTGTTTCTCAGTGTTAACTCTAACCAGTTAACATTTTATTATTTTCAGTTTCATCATATAATGTGCAGCAGTTTGCCCATGCTCTGCATACAGAAAAAATAGTAGACATTAATACACTGTCTCCCTCTCTCTCTCTCTCTCTCTCTCTCTATCACACACACACACACACACACACACACACACACACACACACACACACACACACGCACGCACACACGCACACATGCACACACGCACACACGCACACACACACGCATGTGCACCTAAATGCCTAAATGATATGCAAGTTGGGATGCCACTACTAATAATCTCATATACTTGTCATATACTTAGTTTATCTTTTTATGCCACACTTCTTGGAATGTTCATATTATGTATATATGTAATATATATGCATATATACATATTATATAGATAGTGTGAGGGAGAGAGAGATATGATAAGATCAGTTATTAGCTGCATCATTTTTAGACAACATTGCTGAAAGTAAAATTAACTTCCAGTCTTCTTTACTCTGTTCTGACTATATAATCTGTTGTTGCAGTTGCTAACAAAGGTCTGTGAATCAGCAAATTAGGAGATATTTATTCTATTAATAAAAACAAAAAATTCTGACTCTTTGCAAATGGGGCAAGAGCTACCCTTCTGGAATAGAGAGGTAGAAAACTAAAGTGAAGGGTTAAAGGTGCTTGACAAATAAACATCTTAAAGGAGATATGTGTTAGTCTTGCTATTTGTAGTTTATTTAAGGTTCTGCTAATAGGATGGTGCAGTTGTGGCATTCTGATAAAGACGATAGTAAAACACCATCATGTTAACTTAAAATTTGCTTTAAGTAGAAGTTGGGAACATCTATAGCAGTACTCAGCAGTTATTTGTGCATGTTGTCAGTGACAGAGTGGAAGAATGTTAATGCAAAACACAAGGCCGAGAAGAGCAGGTGGTCTGGATCCCCGTTATAATGTACTCGGTTATTAATGAGCACATTTGAACTCCTGCTAATTTTAAAAATGCATGACCCCTTTGCTAATTCCCTGTGGCAATATGCATTTATTTAATTACATATTTGTTAATCAGTGTTTGACACAAGCAGTTTAAAGCAAGTGATTTTATTTTATTAGGGGTATAAAACAGCCTTTCTGTAATAATTAGGAAAAAATATCAAACTAACAATATTTGCATTACATTCAGATCATAGTATATGTAAAAGATCAAACAAAACTGAGAATATAACATTTAACATTTACAGAATTAAAATGTGGGAAGTTTTTTTTTCATTTCAGTTCATGAAGAGAAGCATTAAAACTGATTCAGACTCACAGCTGTAAAGGTACATATGCATGATTTGACATCTATTTATAGAATATATACATACTACTGTTAAAGTTAAGAACCAAGAAAAAGTTATTTCCAGATTATGCACCTTTATCCAGTGAAAACAGTGGCACAACAACATCATGATTTTTCATAAATGTTTGTTATGTTTTATAGGCTCGTTATACAACTTTGGAAACCATTGCCCATCTCACTCTTAAAAACGAATTTAAACAATAAAAAAAACATGTAAGTCTAGCCCATCAAAGTTTATTTCTCCTGTAATTTATTCTGGGGGAGAACAGCAGTAATTCAATCGATTGGGAGAACAGTAAACTAAAAGCAGATTCTATGCCAGATGCCACATTTTAACCAAGGTCTGCATAACGGATACTCAAGAAAACTAAAAAAGCATCTCTACCACTGTGGTGTAGTGGAAAGAATCCCTGACTATCGCCCTAAAAACCCAATTTTCATTGGCAGCATTAAAAGGATTGGAAGACACAGGGCCTGGAGTCTGAGACTGGGGAGTTGGTCATATACCTGCTTTATTGCACACCGCAATAAGGGCATTGGGGCATTACAGGAGCAGCTGTCAGGCTAGTGTGGCTAACGTTGCATGCAAACCAGATGTATGCACTTGTGTGAAAGCATGTATAGGAGCTCTCTAGTGCTATATGTCTCAAGTGTACCTCATTATGAGGAATGTTCATCATTTTGAGTTTTAAAAAATCCATGTTTCTCATTGTTACACATTGAAATGGTCCATCATAGCTTCAGGGGTTAATAACGTTTTAACTGATTTCCATGGTAATTGATACCAAATCAAATTAATTAATCAAAATAATTTCTTTTAAGTATAAAGTATCTTGTGAGCTTCCTAGCTGACGTTTTGGAAGCTGATAGTAAGTGTTACACATTTTGCCCATTTGTTTCACATTAAGAGAGGTAATGGTCCATTGTCCCGGTCCCCTTCAATAAACACATAACACCAAATGACATTTGATGACCTTTATTAAATTTCATAACAGCTTTGTTCACCAAATTCATTAATTACAACTATTCATAATATAATTGATTCTAAACACAACAAAACATCCTTGTAATGTTTATCAGGACAGCATACCTACTCACCATGCCCCACTAAGCAGCATCTATACCTCTGCTCACTTACTTTACTTATGAAGCACCATCCTTGTAATGTTAATCAGGGCAGCATACTTACTTACCCTGCCCAACAAGCAGGGTCCATACCTCTGCTCGCTTACTTTACTTATGAAGCAGCGTCCCATCTCACTTCATCCACCATTCATTGAATTACCTTCCACCAAATAAGCAACATCCTTACCTCAGCTTGCTTATCTATTCAGCAAGCTTCCTCCAACTACTAATTTTCCTTTCCCACATCCTTGAAATGAACATACAGACACCAGAGGGGCAACAGAAGAGGGCAAGCCTATCCCTCTTCTCCATCCCCCCAATCCACCAATGAAAAGAAGGAGGGTGAGTGGGTAACAAGTTCACTCCAAACTGTGACTGCTTAACCCAGATACACTAGACTAAACCTCTTAAGTCCCTCCCCATTCTTATCTCATTTCCTCTCAACCATCCCTGCCTCCACTTAACCCTTTTACCTCCCCAACCCACTTAACTCCCCCTAACATCAACTTAACCAACCCCCCCCCATGACGATGTCCCGAGACAACTTAGTTTGCTGCCAAACTTCATTTGTCCTGGTCCCCTTCAATAAACACATCACACCAAATGACATTTGATGACCTTTATTAAATTTCATAACAGCTTTGTTCACCAAATTCATTAATTACAACTATTCATAATATAATTGATTCTAAACACAACATAACATCTTTGTAATGTTAATCAGGGCAGCATACCTACTCACCCTGCCCAACAAGCAGGGTCCATATCTCTGCTCGCTTACTTTACTTATGAAGCAGCGTCCCATCTCACTTCATACAACATTCATTGAATTACCTTCCACCAAACAAGCAATATCCTTACCTCAGCTTGCTTATCTATTCAGCAAGCTTCCTCCAACTACTCATTTTCCTTTCCCCAGATCCTTGAAATGAACATCCAGACACCAGAGGGAGAACAGAAATGGGCAAGCCTATCCCTCTTCTCCACCAACTATCCTGACCAGGCTGTTCCCCCTCCCTTCTACCTAAAAGTTTTCAACCCACTACTTCCCATAAAGGGAAGGATCAAGCCAAACATCATTCGGTGTAACCATCATTTGTAAAGCACCTTAGAAACCCGAGATAAACCCACCTTGCCATACCATGACTGAAACACACCCTAACAAAACTAAATAAAGTAGGATTACCGTGACACCACTGTACCACCGGAAAATCCACATCAAGAGAATACATAGCCTTTTAGCCTGCTTCCTTCAAAGCTGAAATCGTGGTTCAACCTGAACGGATTGACAACTTATAACCACAACAAAACCACAAACTATAACCCCTTGAAATCAAATCGATACCCAGTCAACAACTAGTATCAAGTCTCACACCCAGGACCCTGTCACCTTAGCCCACCAACTACCCAGTTCAGGGTGTGCAATGACTCAATTACTGTAGAGAATAGTCTAACTCCAAAACTTTAATGCCTAACCTTAGATGGCAAAAAAACAGCACCCCTTGACCTAGTTACTGAAAACTCACCTATGCACAGCATTGAAGTACTCTACATGCCCAGCCATAACCCCCCCCCCCAATTTACTCATTACCAAACCATTCTTCACCCTTGTTTGCCCCTGGCCTTTCCCCTCGAAAGCTCTTTCCTTATGTTACCTATACTACTAGTAGGTAATCAAGACCTGTCCTACAGCTGCCTTATCCTGCAACCAAGCTTCCTTTAAACCTTCTAACTCCCCTGTAACAATGCACCCAGTTTCTAAAACTACCTCAGCTATTCTGTAAAAGCTTAACCTGGTATATAACATTAACACTACCTACTCAAGGGACAAAATTGTCTCCTCAAAGATACCACCCATTAGTAACAAACTCCAGCATCCTGTCAAACACCTCATTGCCTCTTACCCCACATACGGTTCAAACAACTGGATGAGTAAATACAACCACCTCAAGGTTCTAAGAAAGCAAGGATTGAACTTCACCAGCTTGCAAGAGCCATAGGGCTGTAGCCTAATAAGTTTCCTTGTTCGTATGAATGTTGTGACTCTACTCGTGGGATCTCCACACTCCCCATAAACCGTCCAAGACAGTTTTTCCCTTGGCCCTCCTACCTACCTCTTCCTTATCTGGCCCTATACCAATGTAATAATCATCTCCCACTAATTAAAGACAGAGCTTTAACATGCCTTACTAAGGTGATTACTCAGACACTCCTTCTGCCCCCATTCCAGTGGCAAGAACATTCATCCTATCAAAACATCACATTTCAAATCTCCTTTTCAAGCCACTGCATGATGCCTTCTGACTTCAGCAATCTGCAAAGAAAAGAAAAAACAAAAAATTATATGTGCACACATACCAATAATTATTTAACATGGAGACACTGACGAGGACACCTGCTGCCACCCCATCAAGTGTTTGCCAAACTCTGCACCAAAGTATACCACCAGTCCCCCCTTTCTTTTATTTTATTCTACTGTGACTCATATCCCCTTGGACAAGAGTGATACATTTTACCCGCAGAAAGAGAGACAAACTTGTCTAGCTTGTAACCATCTCCAAACCAGTAGCCTAATAACTTCCTATGATACTAAAGAGTGCTGTGACTCCACTCCACCAACCTGAACCCCGTCAACATTGACATGCCTTAATGAGCACTAAATAAAATGCATTACCTGTAACATCCTCAAGCCCACTGCAGGAACCCAAACTCTCACCTATGGCCAATGGCTGTTGCTCCCTTTTACTATTGAATGCAAATGCCCAAAAGCAAGAACAACTTCCAACATTAATCTAACATACCAAATGGTTAATATAACAAATTGCACAACCAATTAACCCTGAGATCACAAACTCAAGTACCTGTCCTTCTCTGACTAGTAGTGTAAATCCTCTACCAAAACTCCACAACTTTGAAATCCACTTACTTCCATCATTAACTGCTGCCCACTTGTGTTCCCCATGTGTAACCTCCTCACTCGCCACTGCTTCCATCATCTGTGAATTCACTGTGTATTGCCACAACTGGTACTCATCATATCACCATCTACAAAAAAAGGAAAAAGTAAACTCTCTAATATGTAAAGAGAAGGGCTCCACCTTATACCCACCTATTCCAAATTACAGCCACAGCATTCCATGACCCCATCTGCAAGAAAGAAAAGACATGTAGATCATCCAAAATACATAACAGACATTCCAAGACATCTTCAAGGACAACCTATCCTGCCAACCTGGGAAGGAATGTACCACCGCCACTCACATCTATGACAAATCAGCCATAACTGAAGCTATACTTCCAATGACCCTATAAAATAACCTAGATAAATTTAACTACCAGTCGAGTATGTTAACAGTAAACCCCCCACATGAATGGATCTATCAATATCCACAACCCGCATAACCTTGTGATTCCAGATCACATCAGTTGGCTCGCTGTATAAGTCACGCTAACTTATATTGTAAAACCATCTGCCTAGCTCATAACCTTCCATCTCCAAATGAGCAACACTAACCAACATAATATGTAACAAAATGGACACAATGCGACAAACCTAATAACAGTTGACTAACAGCTTATAAAATACAATCAGGTAGTATTTTAAATATTTCTCTCACAAACTTAAAAGGTTGTTAGAACAGGTTGTGGTAGCATGGATATTCAGAATGGAACTTAGTTTCTGCCTGCTATCTACATTTAACATGTAACTAATTACATTTCATAACTGGCTACTCCTACTTAATCTATATTCCCCACGTCATACCATTACTTACTAACTTCAGCCCTAGTGTCAGTCTTTATCCTCCCTTGTGTCTGTATTTTCTAGCTTTAGGTTTAAATGATTTGCCACTAATTTGTCAGAAAGCCACAATTTTATGACAACGGAGCAAATATATAAGACAAAATTTTGTACAGATGAGAGGTATGACTCACCACATGGCTGTATGGCCAACAGCCAATATCCGCAGCCCTGTAACCATTTGCAAACATGAAGCCAGCATCCAAGAAACCCCCAGTCATGTGAAATACCTGCCAATGAAGAGTACCCTCTGAGCATCCACTCCATGTTTCAGCCGCCTACAAATTTTACAAGGAGCAGCAACCCTCTGAGCAATGCGCAAACCCAGGATGACACTGATATTTAATAACATTACCTACAAAATAAACACAGAATCTGTGTTTGCTTTCTATGAGTGTAATAATCAGTTTTTTTATTAAGAATTTCTTGCAAACAAAATAAAGTCTGTATTTTCGCTTTGACCCTGATATAAAAGTAATGGACAAAAGGAAAAGAGAAAATTAGAACATTTTATTCTAGACTCCTAGTGCTAGGAAAAAGGGTCTTATTTTAAAACAGTGCTGGGATCCTAACAAGTGAAATACAACAGACATGGTTAGAAAAGTGTTGACACTGACTCATTAACTTAAAGTATACCAAAATAAATCTCTTCTGTACTTAACAGTCATTAGCCAGGAAAGGCAGAGCTTTATCAATAATACCAGTAGGAAGGAGGTTGTTTTATTTTAATAAGGGACTCTTTTCTATCTTATTTACTAATTTCTTTTTGTGTTGTTCTTTTTAAACCAGTAGATTTTATGCAACAATATTATTTCTTGTAAAATCATATTTTTACCACAGCATAGAATAAGTGTTGTATAATATATTGTCCTTACTTTCTACCGTACACTAACATTGAATCTTCTAGGGTCCCTATCACGTTATCGAAAATGCATTCTATCGAATGCATTTTCACTGAACTGAAAATAGCAAACAGGCAAAATAGCGAAACGGCTTTTCAGTGAATTCTTTCCTTGGGAAAGAAGTCGCTTGGCCACTTTGTTAGTTTGCCGTGCTTTGCAATGTAGTGCTGTCTTGGAGTGCGGTCTCAGAGCTTCCCTTATCCGGTATGGCTCCTGAGTGTAAATGTGCACTAGTTACTGACCTTAGGTTTAGGGTGCGGGTTAAGGTAAGTGCATACCTAGTAATATATTTAACGTACACCTTAGGGTTAGAAGTAGGGTTTAGTTAAGTGTATATATGTTTACTTTTTTGGGGTGGGTTAGAAGTAGGGTTAAGTTAGGTAGATATATGTTTTAAACTGTTTACTTTTTTATTTTGGGTTAGTAGTAGGGTTAAGGTAGGTGTGTATGTGTTTTAACTGTTTACTTTTTTTTTTTTATTGGAACAGCGATTTCTTTCCCTCGGAAAGAAATCACAGTTCTGAGCTGTCAGTATTTTCAGCTTTCAGTGAAATGGGGTCGATCAATCATCGTTCGCTGTTTTCAGTGTTTGATGATGTGATATAGACCCAATCTTCTACAAAGCTCAGTATAAATGAGAGCCGACAGACAGGAACACTCTTTAATCTGTCACCTAAACATCAGCACTTTATATGTGCGGCACACTACTTATGCTGTACTGCTGTGTCAGTACTGGAAAATGTAACTAAAACACCTAGTGTATCGAGAATTCACAGAACAAGATGATACTGAAATGCAAGTTCATTTTTATGGCAGTTTGTACAATAGACCTCATCCTTATCAGAGTAACTGATTGAAAGTAGCCCCACGCATGCGTGGTGATGACTGGTGCTGTACCTTGCTCAAAGACCCGCGAAAAGCCTCATGTAATTTTGTAGGGATATTCAGTAACAGCATTCTTCTGCACTGCAATGGATCACAGGACACAGCAAGAGTCACCTGTCTCCCCCTAATCAAAATATATACATATTGTCAAAAAATTAGATCATGATTGTCATAGCCACATTTCAGATGTGTTTATGACAGTGAGCGAAGGCTGCCTTTGGCAATGGCACCTCACCTCTGTAGCAACAAGGAACCATTGGATACACTTTGCTTCCCCTCCAGCATTGTGTACTCATGCTGGCACAGCAGAATGGACTTTGCCTGCACAAACTCAGCTCTGCATCTCCCTCACCACAGGAACATTCTGTGTAGCTACATCTTGGCAGCAGGACCACCTGCCCCCTTGTTTATCACAATCTATGAACCAAATTGTTAATTATAATTATTAGAATCAGCTTGTGTATTTTACCTAACCTAAATACTCTAGAACCCATGTAATACCTAACACCATGGAATGACAAACATGGTAAGCTTCAGTTGCCAGTCACTTGGCATTTCAATTGCATATCAACTGGCACCACATCATATTAACTCCAACAGCATTCATCACACTCAAACAGTGACAATACTTTTTCATCAAAACAATCAGGTGCTGCTTCCTCATGCAGTCACTGGCATTCCAATTCCAAACACAGTAGGAGCAAATCCTGGGAAAACAGTCAAGGAAACGGGAACCATGAGGCAGACCAGAAAGCCAGAACTGCTCCGCAGCAATGGCCCCCACTTGTGGAATCCTCCAAGAGCCCATGAACCTCCAATGCCATCAATGCACAGGTGTGGCAGCATTCTCCTTCCCATAAAACCAGCCGAGCCCAAACCACCACCAAAAGAAACCAAACTGGATCTTTTCCCCCTTTTTTTTTTTTTTTTTTAAATGAACTGATCCAAACTCGACAACATAACTGCAGCCATGCCAATGTACACGCCCCACCACCCAGAACACTCCAGGAAGCAGGACCCACTCAACAGACCAAAAAAAAAAGGGGGGGAAAACCCTCCAACTGACAGAGTGACCACAGCCAGCAACCAACAAAACAATCACAAGGCCTCCAGTCCTCAACCACACTGGGCAACCCACCACAACAGCAAAACCCCATCACCTACACGAAGAGCCTGATAACTGGCTACAACAGTGCCACCCTGAGCAATCCAGCAAAGTAACCACAACAACCATGGCCAAACTACCTGGCAACTGAACAGCTCAAACACATCTAAACATCAGTCACCTGCTCACAGGCACTCTTCCCTCACAGTTCAACCCAAAGGACCCCATACCTACAAGCCAAGATCTTCCTTCCTCAACATCCAAGGCCTACCTGCTCCAAAGTTCCTACTGGTCATTATGGACGTAACTTGCAGTAACAAGTTCACACCAAACTGTGATTGCTTAACCCAGTTACACTAGACTTAACCTCTTAAGTCCCTACCCATTCTTATCTCATTTCCTCCCAACCATTCCTGCCTCCACTTAACCCTTTCACCTCCCCAACCCACTTAACTCTCCCTAACATCAACCTAACCCCCCCACCCCATGAAGATGTCCCGGGACAACTTAGTTTGTTGCCAATCTTCATTAATCTGCTGATGGAAGATTTGAGAGCTATTCCTAAGACAGCAGTGGAAGCAAGAGCCACCGGCAAATACAGAGATGTCAAGTTAGAAGTTTTCACGAATGGGTCATTGGTCCATTCACTCGCACCAAACCCTCACATCTAGAAAAATAAATGCCCACTTTCAGACAGCTGGAATATTCTGTTGCAGCAACAGCTACTTCTGAAAATCTGATGGTGTATATGTCATCTGTGTCACAGTAATCCAGCTCATCTGTCGCACAGCTATCGCTAACTAATAGGACAGATTTTTTTAGTTTATTATGCACATGTGCGCGTGTCACACACACACATGCAACACACACTTTTGTTTGTTTACTTGTTAACTGGGCTAGATCACTGCACAAGATGGGAAAAGCGCAAGTTGATTATGCAATGGTCTCACTGTAGGAATGGGATTCATTAGGTTTGACAACTCAAAAATTATTTTGCTTATCAATCCTTGTGATATGCAGGCTACAATTTTGTTCTTGAACCCATGCCTTATACATTAAATACACAATCTCAGCCAATGAGAACAGACTTTATTGTGAAAAAAGCAATGGCACAGTAATAATTCTTTTTTTTTTTTATTTTTGTCAATTTGAAAGAAAATAAGTTATGGAACAAAGTACACAATAACCAACAAGTGCAGGTAAGCTAGCAGAACTCTCACCACCAGTAACCTAGACAAATACTACCAGTGTTAGGACACTGCTTACTCAACAGCCATCAGTTCCAACAAAGTTAGAGTTAGCCACCATCCAGTCTATACACAGCATGAAAGAAGAGATATAAGGAAAACATGGACCTCTCTTCTAATTCTGAAATGAAGATCACTTCTTCATCTCCCACTCCAGTAACTAAACTAAAGTATGCACTACAAAAATGGAAGAGTGAGAGGAAGGAAAGGTAAGTTCCTAACCTCATTGCCAAAGAGACTGAAACACACCTCACAATAGCAATATATAACTAACGCCCTATCTAATTTCTCGAGTTACCTCACATTCTGATGAAGAATATGTCAAAAATGCTCACTGCTACTTCCTGCACTTAATCAACCTCCTCCCCCTCCCCATTTTACTCCACTAACTAATCAATAGCACTGCTATATATTCACCCTTCCTCTGTGCTGGTGTTCAGCAGCAAATAAGCCTGCTTAGCACACTCCATTCATCCTTGGAATCCAAGCCCAACACAATAAACACACAATCATAGCCAAGCATTGAGGGAAGCCAGAAGAGTGTCCATTGTGAAGAAAGCGGAAAACAAGACCATGGCTATGGGATAATCCCATGTGCTGAATCCAGGTGCACCGATCCTTTACCAATGTATGTTCAAGAAGCTCAGGGCTGCTGGATACAGCCCCCCTGTGCCAAGAATTAAGCAGATGCAGAGAATAGCCATCAAGATACCACATACACCAACTGTCTTGGCATACAGAGCTGACATAATGCAACTTGCTATCAGACTAGAAAAATGCAACTGAAATACCAATTCTAGTCCCACACTCATGGCTTGTTTCTTCCAAGCTACCATCCATGCCACAGAGTGTGATATAGCATCAATATTCTTATCCAGTGTCATTTGCTAACCTATACCAGCCTGATCTGCAATAGACCTACTTAATCAAATTATAACAGCTGTCTCAGTGATACATACATGCCTCAGTCTAAGGTTCCCCAACAGCTCACTAGTTCAAAAAGTGTCTCCATATATAACAAGAGAACGTGTGGCCCACAAAATGCAGCTATCCTAGTTAACTGTCTGGTTATAAAAGCCCTTCAAAAATACCAGTGATAAGTGCTTTCCCAAGTGAAACATAACAATCCCCAAACTTGATCCCAATCTTTTAACATTCATAAAATCCACCAGTGCTTCACAAAACCCCTAGCGGCAGAAGCCTATCAATAGCATATAAAGCTGTCAAGTGAACCCTAATGGTTCTCACTACTTCGACCAGCTCTCAGAAAGCAACTAAACACCTGGTCACTAAGTGAACTGACAAAGCTCTTTACAAAATCATAAATGCCACCAAAGCTATATAATAAGCTCCTCAGGTTGATGCAGAACACAGTGCTGCACTAGCCATCTGGCTACACCTACTTTACTGAACAGACTTCTGCAGGTACTGCTACTGGAGTCTCCTCTACTTTTGGAACTGATGCACAAAACCTGTGGAACTAAAAATAAGAAAGGCTGTCAGCTAGGTTATTATACCCTGTAATATGTTTCACTGAAAAAGGCAAATTAATTCTAAGCCAGTACTACATAAGTGTTCTTAGTAGACTCTGAACTAGACTTGGCTGATCTGTTCACCATGACCTCCTGTATGGTCAAGTTGATAGAATAAAAAAACACCTACCTGTTCCATAACTACCCTTGCCAATTAGTGGCAATAGTCAAAATGGGCAACAAATACAGAAGGTATTCCTCCACCCAGTTAGCCAAGCCGCTGGCCAGTGTATTGCAAACTGTTTGCACATAAATTATGTTTCCATATCTAGCCCCAGCTGCATCTGTCTATAGCTGC
The DNA here is from genome assembly GCF_019279795.1 of Protopterus annectens. Taxonomy (NCBI): domain Eukaryota; kingdom Metazoa; phylum Chordata; order Ceratodontiformes; family Protopteridae; genus Protopterus; species Protopterus annectens. Next base: position 1,126,130,890 of record NC_056741.1, on the reverse strand, counting down.
AGGTCTTCAAAAAATAGCCAGTCTTATTGCCAAACTGACATTGCATTAAACTGGTGGAGGAAATCCATCCAAATGACCATGTTCTCCTTAAACAATTTTGACACCCTAAGCCTATAATATTTCTGCTTGACTCCTTTTAGTAAATTAGCAAGAGACCTATTGATGACTCACTCCAACCCTGTTAAAGGCTCTCTCTGGCCCTACTAATGAATATAATTATACATACACTGACATACTACAACTTGTGCTGGAAAGACCCTACTATAAGACAGAAAAGAACATTTTGTGAATGCTCAAACAACTGCAAGTCACATCTCCCAGTATTTTAGCAAAAGGATGTTGAGCAAAACAAAATTAGTGGAAACACAGAGGACCCAAAATCAGGGACAGATGATTTATTACTGTATTTTTTGTTGCTGTTATGATCTTTTATCAGAAGACAAAGTAAAAGGTCTTGCACTAACCTGCATTTTAGGAAGGATATGCAGTCTGCAATTCCAATGATCATTATTATTTAAAATTACTACCCTCAATTCATCAGAAATCCACACATTTATGATAAACTGACTGAATATGAGGAAAACTTCTGTATATGCTGCAAATTACTTGATATTGGGGAGTTAAGCTGTGTATGACCTGGGATTAACTTCATGCTATACGTGTGAATGACTTCATCAGCAGTAAATCAAGTGTCATCTGACATGCTTACTGCAGGAGAAGAGGTATGAAACCTAACAAATGCCATTAATTAGTACATGTGAGCCTGCTTACTATTTCCAAAATGAGAAATTATGAGAAATGACCAGGTAATACAGAAGAAAAATGGACACTCTTCATATCTTTAGGCCCACTTAGAAGGAGAATGCAGCAAATGATATGCTTGTACTGTGCATCTATTTACTCCATCTTTTCTGCTTTATTTTTCTTTCTTTCTTTTAAATAAACTCCCATGGAAAGCTGCCATCCTTAATTTCATTGTGGCTGTTGTGCCCAACTCAGCCAATCCATGCCACCGATGATGAACATGCCTCCCTGCTCCCTTTGTCAGAGGATAAAATATCACAGCACAGACCAAAGCAAACTGCATGGCCAAGGTCACTGAGAGGCTTACCACATTCCTCTCTCCAAGCCTGCTAAAATTACATGTCCTGATTTTTTTATAGTTTAATCATATTAAAGAGAACATCAGCACCCCTGAATACTGAGATGGAAAAGGCATTGAGGGAAGCCAGAAGAGAGTCCATTGTGAAGAAAGCAGAAAACAAGACCACGGCTATGGGATAATCCCATGTGCTGAATCCAGGTGCACCGATCCTTTACCAATGTGTGTTCAAGAAGCTCAGGGCTGCTGGATACAGCCTCCCTGTGCCAAGAATTAAGCAGATGCAGAGAATAGCCATCAAGATACCACATACACCAACTGTCTTGGCATACAGAGCTCCAGGGTAACAACCATGTATATTCTGCTAATCACTTGAAATGTGCCAGACAGTGGAAAGAAACCACCTCACCTGGTATATGAAGGGAGTCCCAACTAGACTATCCTTAGCCTACAGCTACATTTACCAATAAGAAGCAGGTAAGCCAGCCACCTCTCTTAATATACACCCTTTTCTCCTCTCAACATGTCCCCTTTTCTCTTATGCTATTACCAGTGGAGCTAACAAAATTTCCATGCTATCTTAACTCATTATTGATTTTATTAAAGGTGCTTAATTTTATATACTTTATATAGTACCACATGAAGTGGTTCTGACTGAAATGGCTACTAGAGTCATAATAACTACCACTTCATAAGTAAAAACAATAAGATTAGGAATCCATCCTGATACCTGAAAGAAAGCCTCACTTCTGTTCACTATGGGCAATGAAAATAGGTGCACATTAAGATCCTCAACCGAGTGCCAAAAAAACACCTCAACATATAGTCCTGCTACCTCACTTCCTTTCCATCAATCTATCAAATATGCAAACCACTACTTACTGCACTATCTCCACCACCTTCTCTTATTTCCTCCACTTTTACTCTACTAATTAGGTAACAGCAACTCCCCCACACACATAACTTTTGAGCTGGAGTTCAGGAACAGATAAGTCTGCTTAGCAAACTCCATTCAAATAGTAGGTGAAAGCAGGCTTAACAGGTTAAAAAAGAACCAGAGATTGTTAAAATTTAAAAGAAAAAAATATAATGTTGTGCCCTTGTGCACGAAGTGGCAGAGTAATTCTTACCAAAAGGATGAAAAGGGACAAAAGGGAATCTGCACAAGTATATTACCAGTAGATGTCTACCTTAATTTGAAGTCATTTATTAATCTGGAATTTGAGGTATTATTCCAATTATATGTTCAGATTCTTGCCACGATTTTGAAGTACACAACACAGGGCACATTCCTTTTTTTTAAATAGGACTGTTTAGTGCTTTAAGAAGGGGCAGTCCAAAGACTACTGTAATGCACAGCACTAAGAAGGTCCTTGCATGTTGAGCTACAACAGTCTCATTGAATAATGCTGCATGCATACATACATGGCAGTCTGGGGACTTGGCTATTGCACATTAGTCATGAGTGCTTGCCTAGAACATTAGGCTGGGATTGGATAGTGCAGTATAATAATTCAAAGACAAGCTGTATTCTGCTATTTGAGGTGAAAAGTGATAAAAATATAATTTGTCTTTTGACAGTATACTCTCACTGATGTCAGTAATAGCAGTGTGACTACTGACAGCTCAACAGATAAGTAATATGAAGCCATGCTTGTGTGTGTGTGTGTGTGTGTGTGTGTGTGTGTGTGTGTGTGTGTGTGTGTGTGTGTGTGTGTGTGTGTGTGTGTGTGTGTGTGTGTGTGTCTGTGTGTGTGTCTGCTTGTATAACAGCTTTGGATATATTAACAGGGGACCCTATTGCAGTCATTTATACCTGAGTTGTATTCTATTCGGACACATGATAATGCTCCACTAATGAGCTTTTGTTCCACTCTACTCTTTCATGCCTCTGAATTGATTTGTACCATTATAGTCCTATTAGAGCTCCCCAACAAGGCCTTATTAGTGCTACAGAGATAGCGTTGTTGAATACTTTAAGTTTCTACATTAATAATTTGTTCTGCTTTTATTTTTTTGTTAGTATTTATTCATTTTTATTTTTTTTATTTGTCATTTATTAACTGTGAAAGTCTGACTGAGCCAGATGCCTGGTGAGAAAAGTCCCACAACTGATTTAAAAACATTTAAGGTTTAGTTGATAAATAATTATATAAAATTACATACTAGTTAAATACAGTTATATACTAGCTGGACAGAAAGGCTCTGCAAACATAAAAACATTTTACATAAGCTAATAAGTAATTATATACATGAGTAGAAAAACCCCACAACAGATAAAACACTTTAAAATAGAATGGAGTACACCTTGTATACAGGGGATAAGAGATCCCACAACAAACTGAAATACATTTACAGAATATTACCAAGAGAAATGGTGATCAAGAATACAATAAATATATATATATATATATATATATATATATATATATATATATATATATATATATACTGCAAATAGCAGGACACTTTACAGAAATGGATAGCCTATGTCAAATAAAGTAATATATACTTATTCAAAAACATCGGCTATACTTCTAGTAATATATGGGGGTGAAAAGTAATGGAGTATTTTTCTACCAAAATAGACAAACCCCAGGATTTAAAAATCTCCACACAGTGTAGAGCCTGCATGGAATGTTACCGTGTTCACTTACACAGTTCCCACTTGACAGTGCGCCATGCATATTAATAATGGTGCATTGCCGAGGGAGAGCCGAGGAACAAGTTTATTGAATTAATGTAGGGAGTGTAGTGCTAACTGTATCTGTAGATGAGTAAGACACTCACTGCACTGTCCAATTGTATTACTGAATTTTTTTTTTTAAAAAGCATGTTTGCACAGTGCGGCACAAAGCACAGCAATGCTAAGCAGCACTGAGACACCTGCCATACATGTAAAAATAAAAAAAACAGATGCATTTAATTATTTAATTAAATGTCATGTTTAAGTGTAGCTGAGCAGGTTTGAGTGGTGAAGCACAATGCTCTGCAGTGCTTATAGGTAGCTCAGAAGGATATGTAAAGGTATAGCAAAATTCCACATATCCATGTAGCTAAATAGGTAGAGTTACAACCTCATGTGTAGTAGGTCCAGGATTTGAATACATGGAAGGGGTCTCTTGGAATGCCCCACAAGTATGTAAGTAATTTTCCCTCTGTTTCACCAATATCTAATCTGAATGTCTGCCAAACTGTTATGCATAATGGTGTGCTTTTCTCCCAACAGCTGGAGGAGAGGGCTCACAACATTGAGGCGCATGCTGTGTGCTTGGCCAGGTTGTGATGTGAGTGGGGTGAGTATGGATGTATTATGCTAACTGTAGTGAAATAAGAAAGAAAGAATAAAGTATTAACTGCAAGTATATACAGTAAAGTTTGTATTGCAATAAATGTGGACTTAGAGCTGTAGTGCAATAAAGGATGCCAACTGTAGTGCAATAAAAACATGAAACGATACCATTAACTGCATTAAAGTATATACAATAAAGTCTGTAGTGCATTAACTGTAGAAGTAGAGCTGTATTGCAAGACCTGAATAATGACAACTGTTGTGCAATAAAAACTCAAAACAATACCATAAACTGCAATAAAGAATATACAATAAAGTCTGTAGTGCAATAAATGTGGAATTAGAGCTGTTTAGCAAAAAAATGAATAATGCCAACTGTTCTGCAATAACACATGAACCAATACCAATAACACCAAGGTAAATTGTGTACATCGACTGTCTTGTTTTAATGATCATAGTACAGCTGTATGCATTCAGGCTGTAAGGTAAGGTGCTGCAGTCAAGTATCACACTGTAATAGCTTTAGAATACAAATTTAATGGCTGCCAAATGTATTGTGTAACACATACAGTACTGTTCAAGGCTTTTCTAGGCCAATATTGTTAACATAATGGTCTATGTTCCACTAACAGCAAGTAAGCAAGGTATATGGGTGAGGTTGTCCACTCCAAGGTCTGACACTGTTTGTTGGCTTCACAGATATTTCAACCCATGAATATATTGTGTACACCTGCATTCTATATACTAATGTATAGATTACCTACTATCTCTGTCATGCCTGTATTTCATGCATGTGTGTTCTGCTGTCACTGTAGTCTATTCTAAAACTGTAGTACTACTACCAGGTCATATTTTGGTTCCAGGTGAGCGCTAAGCAAATATCAGTCAGACAGTAATTAGCCATGGTAGAGCAGCTAAGTTTCTTAAATGCTCTGTATGCAGTACTTTTTGCCACACACACAGACCAGGGTTTGAATACAGTGCTATGTAGTACTAAATATTACAGTATCAGTCACGTAATGTTTACAGATGCTCTCTCCAGAGGAACTACAGGTAAATGGGTAAGGTGGCCCATATTATGAGTAAATAATTGTGTGTTTAGATGTCACAGACTCTTAAAATCATTAGCCAGAATGTGAAAATACAGCATAAAATAAAATAAATAAATATAATAATAATAATAAAATAAAATGAAATAAATAAAATATGTACTCTTGGTATGGCTGTATGCCTGGAGTGTCTTAAAAGTTGCTGCAGCCAATTCATACACTCCATGCAGATGTCCTCTGCAGTCACTGCTATTGGGTTCTATCACCATGCCTGCCAATCAAGGCATGATAGTTCTTTAGTTTCTGTACTGCACACATACATGTCTCTTAAGTGTCACACTGTCATGTAGTGTAATTTGTAGTGGGCAATCCATCTGTCACAGAATTACTATCAACATGATTACCTAAACTGCAAAGTATCACTACATCAGCCCAAATTACACCTTGGTAGTTATATAGGGCCACCTGATGTGCAAGTGTTCTGTGTAGTTGTGCAATCACATGTGTTACTGCTTGGCCCATGCTGTCTCATGCACAAAACCTGAGAGGCATGTATGTGCTAGAGCAGCTTTAGGGGACTTGTACACATAAAGAAAGAACAGACCTGTAGACTAGATAGTAGTACTATTGACAAGTAGTTAGCCTATAATGGTACTAATGGACTGATTTCCTCTTGCTCCCCACCCCTTATCTTCATTTATTTATTATTGTTATCAATTGGTTAAGAGTTGTATAACAGGTTGGACACTAAGGAGGGAGAAAAGGACCTGTACCAATTGGCTAGACAAAGGGACCGAGTTAGTAAAGATGTGCAGCAGGTAAGGGTGATAATGGATAATAATGGAAATGTACTCACAAGTAAGAAGAGTGTGTTGAGCAGATGGAAAGAGTATTTGAGGGGTTGATGAATGATGAGAATGAGAGGGAGAGAACGATGGATGATGTGCAGATAGTGAATCATGAAGTGCAGTGGATTAGCAAGGAGGAAGTAAGGATAGCTATGAAGAGGATGAAGAATGGAAAGGCTGTTGGTCCAGATGACATACCTGTGGAAGCATGGAAGTGTTTAGGTGAAATGGCAGTGGAGTTTTTAACTAGATTGTTTACTGAAATCTAAAGTGAGAGGATACCCGAGGAATGGAGAAAAAGTGTTTTGGTACCGATTTTTAAGAATAAGGGTGATGAGCAGAGCTGTAGTAACTACAGAGGGATTAAACTGATCAGTCACAGCATGAAGTTATGGGAAAGAGTTGTGGAAGCTAGGTTAAGAAGAGAGGTGATGATTAGTGATAAGCAGTATGGTTTCATGACAGGAAAGAGCACTACAGATGCGATGTTTGCTCTGAGAGTGTTGATGGAGAAGTACAGAGAAGGTCAGAAGGAGTTGCATTGTGTCTTTGTGGATTTAGAGAAAGCATATGACAGGGTCCCTAGAGAGGAGTTGTGGTATTGTATGAGGAAGTTGGTAGTGTCAGAGAAGTATGTAAGAGTGGTATAGGATATGTACGAGGGTTGTGTGACAGAGGTGAGGTATGCGGTGGGAGTGACAGATGTGTTTAAGGTGGAGGTAGGATTTCATCAAGGATCAGCTCTGAGCCCTTTCTTATTTGCAATGGTGATGAACAGGTTGACAGACGAGATCAGATAGGAGTCCCCATGGACTATGATGTTTGCAGATGACATTGTGATCTGTAGTGAGAGTAGAGAACAGGTGGAGGAGACCCTGGAGAGGGGGAGATATGCTCTAGAGAGAAGAGGAATGAAGGTCAGCAGGACTAAGACAGAATATATGTGTGTGAATGAGAGGGAGGCTAGAGGAATGGTGAGGATGTAGGGAAGTAGAGGTGGTGAAGGTGGGTGAGTTTAAGTACTTGGGATCAACAGTTCAGAGTTATGGTGAGTGTGGAAGAGAGATGAAGAAGAGAGCACAGGCAGGATCGAGTGGCTGGAGAAGAGTGTCAGGAGTGATTTGTGAAAGATGAGTACAAGTAAGAGTGAATGGGAAAGTCTACAAGAGGGCAGTGAGACCAGCATTGTTATATGGGTTGGAGACAGTGGCACTTGACAAAAAGGCAGTAGTCAGAGCTTGACGTGGCAGAGTTGAAGATGTTAAGATTTGCACTGGGTGTGATGAGGATGGACAGGATTAGGAATACATATATTAAAGGCTCAGCCTAGGTTGGAAGACAAAGCCAGAGAGGCAAGATTACTTTGGTTTGGACATGTGCTGACGAGGATTGCAGAGTATATTGGGAAAAAGATGCTAAGGATGAAGCTGCCAGGTAACAGGAAAAGAGGGAGGCCTAAGATAAGGTTTATGGATGTGGTGAGAGAGGACATGCAGGCGGTTAGTGTGACAGAGCAAGATGCAGAGGACAGAAAGAAATGGAAACAGTTGATCTGCTGTGGTGACCCCTAACGGGAGCAGCCGAAAGAAGAAGAAGAAGTTGGCCTTATGCTGTGACTGTTACTAGCATGCTGTTAACATGCTGACTGTTCTGTCATTTATTGTTGTGTTACAAATAATATGCATTGATATGTAATTGGGTTATTTCCAATGTTTTGTCATGCTGTTATTACTAACAATGTTTTGTTCATAACTAACCTATACTTATTGCTATACCTCCATCACCACAGCACATCAGGGTAGTCCGGTTCCCTGTGATCCACCTACCTTGCCTTAACTAACCGCGTGGCACCAGGTTCTAGCAAGTCTGAGACCCAGGCTGGTGGTGATCATCTGCTGCCCCTGCACCACCCACCTCAGGGGATGGGGCCCAGACTCCACCTGGGAGTGGTGGTGGTAGAGGGCTTGCAGTCACCCAAGAGCAACTGCCAATCATAGTGCCCAAGATTATTCATCGGACCTATGAACATCACCTACGCCAGACTGAGGGCACACTAGTAACCTAGTGAGGCAGGCTGGCCATGGCACCCAACCTCCAGCACAGCATCTTTTGGGGCAGTGAAGGAGTAGTGTCTACTGTCCCATGGGTGGGGACATGAGTCACGCTGCTGCCATCAGGAGGCACATGCATCTCAGAGTCCCAAACACCCACCCCATCCAAGGTGTTTACCCCCTCATGTGTCACACACCACCCTTGTCTATTGTCTTGTCTGTCTTGTTGGTCTGCAAATGTCTTCTCTCCTACCCAACTTACCTCTCACATGTACCTATGTCCTTTTTCCAACATTCCACTCTCTCTTTATAAAAAAAAATGCCACCTGTCCCACAAAAAATATATATCTCCCCATACATAGTTCTGCATTTTGCACACATATCCACTAGACACAACTAATTTGGTCCAATTGGCTTGACAACATATTTATGTTGTCCTCACTTCTCTCTCTGAGGTTTGAAAGTCTTAATTCATCTACAAAATCTGTCAAAATGCACAGCTATTGCTGTACAAGAAATTGATAGCTATGGTTCTTTCCTACACCCTTCTTGCACATCCCTACATGCTTTACACTATATTTTTCCTCCTGCTTGCCCCCATTCCACCACTTTCTTATCACCCACATTTTCTTTTCTTCATTTTTTTGCCACGGGTTTGCGTGGATTTGCACGAAGCTGTGCCACTTTGCTTAGCTCAGCTTAAATGAACTTTAAAGTGCTTTAATGAGCTTTAATGATTATATGTGTTTATTACAGTGTTAGTCACATTCAGAAAATAAACACCTATGCTATGTCTCAAATACAGGCCCCTCTTGATTAGAGAACACTGCATTAACTCACCATGCTACACAGGTCTTAGGTTTGGCAGCTGTTTACAGCAAATTATACTGATAGCTACCTACTGTCATTAAGAATGTAACTGAAATAAAAACTAATGGGAAAATAGGAGTGTAACTTTGACTCTGGTGCAATAATACACCAGTGGACAGTCAAAGACATGATGATGCACATGAGGCATGTGATAGCAGGTATATATGCCCTTTTCTCAGCAACTTGTAGAAAGACACCTGCTAAGGCAGGAATGGCAAAGTACACTGGGACGCTGGTGCAAGCATACAACATATAAAGCAATGCACATACGCATGGATGTAGAAATGTTTCACACAGCCTGTATATGTGCACATATATCTTGCAAATGCATTTGCATTTGCAGTGACTCAGTAGCTCAGTGTATTAAATGCCTTACTTGCAGTACATTTTGCCACACACAGTCCTGGGTTCAAATCCAGTTTTGTGCTGCAGTTCAATTACATTATTGTGATGACAACAAGTAATGACTGAGTCATGCATTCATAATCCACACAGGTTATTGCTAATTAATGAACTGCTATCCAGTTTTGCAAGTCAAAGCTCTGCAGGTAGGGACACACTGCAAATATCTGTATAGCTTAACTATATTTTGACTACTACTCTGGTACTGGCACTGTTGCATAACAGACATTACTTAATCACATGCCTCAATTGGACTGTAAAGGTATACTTGCTCTAACTCTGCTGTAACAACAGAGCTGACACAGCTACCACACAAACACATACACCTTGCTGTCCTGCAAAGTGTTCACACTCCCCCCATATGGTCTAGCCTGCAGCAGCAGCTGCAGCTTGTAGCACACACAGTTGTATGTAACGGTAGCTGCTACAGACCTACCATACCCCCAACCCTCTAGAACAATACATCTGGATACAACCATGCTTAATGTGGAGGCAAAGGCCCAGAGTTAGGGACATGTTTTACAGTGTGCTCTTCAAAGACAATCAGGTGATAGAATAACACCCATTGCACTGGCATGCATATTCTGACAAATATGACATCTGACACTCAAATGTGTGTCTTTCATTACTGATGTCAACCCACATTGATTTGCCACTGAATAGACAGATGACCACAATGTCATGGGACACCGACCACACATATTAGGTGAAATGTGGACATACTGCATAAATCTCTACAGTTGACAGTTATGATACCTACCCTCTGTGATGCTGTAGTCTCCACACCTCAGTACTGTCCATTTGAACAGCTAAGAAAGGGACCCAGGTCTACATTAAGGCTTTATATATTGCACTGTGGTGGCATGTCATTGGCTAATGCTGTTTTGGCTGCAATTAGCATATCATACCTAGACAGACATATGTTTAGGGTTATGGATGCAGCACAATCTGATATCTGTGACTGCCTCCACCATACTGGGAACACCCTGGATCAGTTCACTTATGCAGTTGACAGACAGTATGCTGAGACAGTGTCTATCCTGGACTGCATTAGAGTTGGGCGTCAGACATGTGAACATAGGTCAGCAACACCAACTGCTGAGAGACCATGTGGCCATACACAGTCACACACCCATAGTGGCAGTACCTCCAGCACTAGAGAAAGAAGTGTGCTGTCCACACCATGATGTGGCATGCCATGGGCATGTGGTCCAGGGAGGTCCTGTGTGTGACACAGCCCCAGCCAACAGCAGTCACCATCAGTTACTAGCACCACATCTGACCATGGGCATGGTGGTGCCAGTGCTACTCCTGGCAGAGCCTGTTCCCATGTTCATGGCCAGAGATGGTGAAATGCCTGCTCTACCATGCACGGTCCACAGGTGTCCGACATACACATGTGTAGAGCTAGCACTGGGCTTGACTGTGTACATTCACACACTCAAACACCACTGTTATGTGCAGGTCACCTAAAGACACACACAGCACCTCTCCATGGCCCATCTAGCCCACACCCCTCCTGACTCACACACATGCTGTCAACTGTTTGGCACAGCCTAGGACTGAGGCACCCCTACACCACACCCTGTGTATGTGATGATCCCTGTGCCACATATCTGCCATCCATGCCATCAATGCAGGGAAATGCTGCTATGTGTATGCTGCAAATGGTGTCTATATTACTTGACATATAGTTGTGTAGTGCAGTATTGTTTTGCCATGCCACCTGTTGTGGGCCACAACAGGTAATGCATGCTGGCATGTGTCATGACTACATATCACAGCTTGTGTATCTTTGTTGCATGATGTTGGACTGATGGTAGTGTTACAGAATCAAAGCTGTGTCATGGACCTGAGTATAGTTTCTGTTCCAGGAGTCTGAGAGGATACACAATGGACACATGGCAATAATACATTGGCAGAGGTTGGTATGGCAGCACACCAGATTTATGACCTCATCAAGGTACAGCAGTATATGTGTATGGCTCACTAGATGCATATGTGTAGAACTGTCTATAAGGTACATTGATGCAATCCACTTATTCATGCATTCATACTTTGTGATAAGGTCTGCTACCATTGCTACATGTCACCTGGGTTATATGAACATACAAATTTAGAAAGTGTATTGATTGTGTTGACACATCTACTGATATTCTGTGTCTGGGTCAGACAGTGGTGGACATCAGTTATGATTATGTATAGGAGGCAAATGCAGGGCCAGCAGCTAGTCACAGGACCAAAAAGTGCATAACCATTGCACAGGGATAGCCCATAAGGGCATGTCTGTAGTGATGCACAGGGATATATTTACATACACACTTACACAGGGTTGGCTGTTGTCAGTATTGGTACCCTACCTATTTATTATTGTACAGTACAGCTTGCAGTAATTATCACATGCACCACAAAATTTATCTGATATTAGATTGTCAGCCAAAACTCTTAAGGTGGATGACATCAGCAGCCTTGTAGAGGAGAGCAATGTAGAGGCCAGCAGCTAGTCACAGGGCATAAAAGCATAACCATTGCACAGAGATAGCCCATACAGGCTTCTCCATGGTGCTGCAAGAGAATATGCTTCCAGACACACACACACACAGGTGGCTGATGTGACACTAGAACCTCTATCTATCTAGCATTACACAGTACAGCTCACACTACTTATTGCTTGCACCACTAAGTTTACCTGATACGAAATTGTCAGCTAACTCTCTTACGGTGGATGAGATCAGCAAGCCATGTAGAGGGAGACAATGGAGAGGCCTGCAGCTAGTCGCAGGACATTTAATGCATAACCACTGTTCAGATATAGCCCATATAGGCTTGTCTATGTTGCTGCAAGGGGGATATATTTTCAGACACACATGCAAAAAGTTGGCTGATGTAAGATTAGAACCCCTATCTATCTACAATTGCACACTATAGCTTGCGGTACTTATCGCACCCACTATGGAGTTCATCTGATAATAGGTTATCAGGCAGCACTCTTGAGGTGGATGACATCAGCAGGCCTTGTAGAGGAGAATGATATAGAGGCCATCAGCTAGTCACAGAGGGATAAAATGCATAAACATTGCACAGAGATAGCCCATATGGGCTTGTCCATAGTGAGGCATGGGGATACATTTACACACACACACACACACACACACACACACACACACACACACACACACACACACACACACACACACCAAGAGTTGGCTGATGTGAGATTATAACCTCTTCCTATCTACAATTACACATGAGAGCTTGCAGTACTTATCGCATGCACCACAGGTTATGTCTGTTATGTATGTAATTGCAGGCACATTACTTCTGGAGTATGCAAAGTAGCTTTCTGTTAGACAGCATGTGTGTCCTGTAGAGTGATATTGCTTGGTAGAGTAAACTCTCAGTTAACCAGCACCCATGGGAATTGGTAGATGCTGGACAACTGTAGTTTCTGGTTGCTTGAGAGTTACTTTAAAATAGGCTTGACTAATACTGTACCCTATACTATTTGTTTGGTTTGTCTTGTTCTCAGGTTAGGGAGAGAGGGAATTTATTCCTAGCTTCCTTTTTAAAACTCAAACTCTAAAAATGTAAGGTATGTTTCTGCAGGGGGAAAACAGAAAAAGTGCAACACATGAAAATTATATGGTATTTCTTTGATTTATTTTTTTGCTGGTTGCTTGTGTACTGGTTAACTGAGAGTTTACTGTACTGTTATTGCATCTAGTGTCCAAGGAGTGGGGTACCTGTCACTATCCCTGCTATGTGTGTATATATAGCAGTATGGCCATATGTGGCTGGTTGTAGTTAGACAGGCAAACATGTGACCAAGAACAAGACGGCCTGCAAATGGCATGCATTGAACCATTGTATAGTACACCTGTTCACCTGTGTCTGTCTACAAGGTGACATTCCACAGGCACAGAGGTCTGTGGGTGTGTGGATTATGGACTGTTGCAGCCTTGGTTAGGTTCCTCTGGGCAACTGTTTTGATGTATGAGTGCAGATAATCTCAACATTCTGAGGTTATGTGGGGAAATCCAATAAATCACAAACAAAACAGGAACAACAAGTAGGTAAACCAGGTTCATGCAAACTGAAAAAAAACAATCAAATAATAAATCCAAAACCTGGAAATGCAGGGTTGAGTCAAAGTAAAAGCACTTCCAAACCAACTCAAAGCTTTCGGGATACTCCTTTCATTAGTGTGTATCACATAAACTAAAACAAGCATTTAAATATTCAATTATCAGATGGCACAGTCCAATTAAGCCTAAAAGAAACACTGAACTATAACAAAATTATATTAAAAAAAAATTATAAAAATTGTAATATTTTTTAAAATGCAATGATACCTGAACAAAACTATTATAGCAATAACCCACGCCTGGGTGTAGGTAATGCTGGATTTACCCACGGTTGGTGTGGTTTGGTCACGAGGGCGAAGCCCGATTGACCAAACAAAGCCAACCGTGGGTAAATCCAGCATTACTCACACCCAGAAGTGGGTTATTGCTATGATACAATGACATTATTTAAGAAAAAAAAATAATTACTTTTCTTAAATAATGGCATTGTATATAATGCCTCCTTGCTGCCCTTCCGCAGCTGTCTGGTATTCTGCGGCAGTTCTGATGTACTGTGCATGCGTATGCCTACGCAGTACATCAGAGCTGTGGGCAAAAGCAATGGAGAAAGCAAGATCTTCATTGCTTTTTACAAACTGCTTCGCTATGTTAAATGGGTTTAACATAGCGAGACAGCTTTAAAAAAATCAATGGAGAATCTCCATTGCTTTTTTTAAAGCCATCTCACTATGTTAAACTCGTTTAACATAACGAGACAGTATGAAGCAACGGATATCTTGCATTCTCCATTGCTTAAAAAAAGAGTTACAGTAATGGAAAAAGTCCGGGCAACCAGACCTTTTTTCCACTACTATAACTGATTTACAACGTGCACGCTGACCAATCAGCGTGCACGTTTTTGAATATTGTTGTATAATATGCAATAATGCCTGTGCAAAAATTATATGTTCATGGACATAAAAAAAAAAAAACTACGTATATGTATAAACACTAAAAATGTGCATACTAAACCATGCATCACTATATATATATATATATATATATATATATATATATATATATATATATATATATATATAAATATATATATATATATATATATATATATATATATATATATATATATATATATATATATATATATATATATATATATATATATATATATATATATATATATTTTTTTAATCCATAAATCCACACACACACACACTCACATATATATATATATATATATATATATATATATATATGTGTGTGTGTGTGTGTGTGTGTGTGTGTGTGTGTGTGTGTGTGTGTGTGTATATAACAGGGATGTCCCTATAAATGTTGCTGTGTGTGTACATTATGTATATGACTTCTGTAAATATATGTGGACAATCTATGTATCATTGTAATATATATATCTATCTAAATATATATATATATATATATATATATATATATATATATATATATATATATATGTATTGGTATTATCTGTATATGGGGTACACACTGTTAGATACACTATGCATGCGGGAGGGGGATAGGGTCAGACAGATATGTAGGGGTAGTTGTATGTATGTACAGATGCATTTCCACATAGCTCGTCTATGCGAGTAAGAGGCAACAGAACTGCACTCAAGTTAGGTAAATATAGGAGCATACCCAATGGGACTGTCAGTACTTACAAGTTGACTCCAGGTCAAAGCTACCTGCACTCCGGGCCTGGATTTTGTGTACTGCAGACATTGGCTGCTGCTCCTGTTTCCCCAGTACAGTACTTCCCTGATATTGTCCACTTCATTCCCCAGCTGTGTTGTAATTAATATGTGACTGGGGTACAGGATGCAATACCACATACAGGATAACAGTCTGCATACCTCTAACTGTACATGTTTTTTCATAATGTGTAGGATTTCAGCCCATATGTCTGGCCTGTTCCTCATACATTTGTGGTGTTCCAGTAAAATGTTGTATAAGGCAGTCAGTGAATAGTACTAACAACAGTCAAACAGTTGTGTTGGACTTTATATCCTTCATATATTCTGTACTGATGCAAACTGCTTTTATACTCGCCACCTTCTAGGCGAATTAGAGCATCTTAATGTCTGCCTCTAGTTTTGGCCCTTTGTTCCCCCCATTCTCACTGGCTTTGTCCAGCTTTCATGCAGTAACAGAGTGAGGGGTATGACAGTCTGTGAGGACACCACCATATGACTACCTCAAATGCAGAAGATGTGGCTACTGCCAGATTAAAACCAACACCATTACCCATGCTAATGTCCCTAGTCTACTGAGTCATGCAGACTGCCTGGCAGGGATGTGTCATTCCTCACACAATCAACAGCATACAGACATAAATTGTCACCCCTGCTTTACGTAAGACATAGAATGTGTGGCCAGGTTCTATGTCACAGCCAAGCAATTGGGTGGTCTGCTGATACATTATTGCAGATATACTGCTACAGAATTTGTATGGGTACACTGATGAGTTAGGGGTGGGGAATGACGAGCTCATGCTCTGCTGGCATACACAGTTGTGTGACTGTTGTGATACCCCACTATTAGCCATCCCCGTTAAATACTGCAGTGGACTTTTCAGCCGTGTGACCAAGCACATATTATGGAGCATATACTAGTGGACAGAGTACCTGTTGTCCCAAACGGCTGTTAGATCTTCCCATGTACTAGCCCAGTAGCCCACTTTAGTTGGGTTCCAAAAATGTCAGTGACAGATCACAATTTCAAATGCTCAGAAGAGTGAAAATGCTGCATATTGAAGTTCATATTGTGGGATCGCTGTACAGTGAAGATTGGAATATTTGCCCTTTCCTCACTGTAGTACGATCTCGGAGTTGGCATATATATATTTAGCGGAGGGGGGTGGTGGGAGCAGCAACAATAATACTTTTGATATGTGGCATTTTCACTCTTCTGAGCGATCAAAATTGTGATCTTTCGACCACATTATAATGAAGCCCTTTAATCCCTTTCATACATGCAGCAGGTCCATACATATGCTACCATATTCTAGTACCCCTTACATGTGGTGAATAGGTGTGTGATTTACCTTGCAATTGCAGCAGTTTTCAGACCTGTAGTTTGGTGCTGACTCTGTCTGATGCATGCAGTACACAGCCAATACATGGTTAGGTACGGGTTGTGTGGGCTGGCTAGCATCATTTTTACTAATATGTACGCGCGTTGGAGTAAGGTGTCAGTCTCTGTGGCCCTCGGTTGCCAGTACATGTGATATGCATTGTCTCTTGGCCAAAGCCAGGGCATACTGGTCATGCCTATGTCTGCCTACAGGGACAATCTCAGGGGTTTCCTTCTCAGAGTCCCCTTGTGAATGTGGCTATGATGACCTAAGCACTGGTGCAGGGCTGTGTATCCCTTTACTTCTCTGATCCTGTTGCAGCTGTTTCCGCAGGATCATATTGTGTAGAATGGCACATACTGTGAACATGTGTGCACATGTGGTTGGAGAGTATTGCAGGGCTCCTCCAGATATATCAAGGCACCGGAACCGTGACTTCTGCAGCACAAACACATGCAATATGATGTTCCTATTTTGTGCGTGTGCGTCATTATGGCATTCTTTGGTGGGTGTGTGTGCATTTCTGATGAGTGTCATCATCCACGGTTCCAGTGCATAGTCAGCATCCCCCAGTAAATGGCCATGTTGGATGTTTCCCCTACAAACATCTGGTACACATGTGATGCATGCCAGATATGGGAGTTGTGATAACTGCCAAGACTGCCAGCACTCACATTCACGATAATGTTCTGGGCATTGCACACAACCTGGCAATTGATGGAGTGGTACCACTTGCAGTTGATGTAGATGCTACCGTCCTCACCTGGTGGTACCTTGATGTGTACATGAGTGCAGTCTATGGCACCCACTACATGAGGGTAGTATGCTACATGGTTTAGGAGTTGCATACTGCTCGCCCTCACCTCTGGGTTGAGGGGGAAATAAATGTGCTCACTGGCATGTGGTAGCATGGCATCTAGGAACAGGTGGAGTGCCATGGATGCTGATGTCTGTGAAACCCCCATCATATCCCCAGTTGGTCTTTGGAATGTACCCATACATAGCTAGTATCCTAAGAGCTACACATACCTTTGTGTCTACTGGGATCGGTTCCCCTCTGTTGGCTCTGGGTCTGAGTTGAGGTCGGCAGAGCTCAGTGAGTTCTTGTAGTATGTCCCTGTTCACCCTGTAGCACTCTACAATCTCCAGCTCATGTAGCCCCTGGAAGTTTACCCTGGGCCTGAACACTCTTCTCCTCCTCAGTCTAGGCCTATGGTCATCATCATCAGCAGCAGCATTGACCTCATCATCTAGCACATGCATATTTAGCAGACCTGCAGCAGCCCCTTGCATTTCTACAGATAAAAGCCCCAAGTCTGTACTCCACTGGTGCACAGCGTGGGAGTAAAAACAGATTGTAGGGCTTCTGCAACCTTTACAGTGCTCTGCTGTAGGTGCAGCCTTTGTGCTTGGCTACCTATGATGCATTCCGCCTGCCAAGTACATAATTAAGGACTGTTAATGGACCTAGTTTAAGTGGAACAGGGGTCATTAGTAATTAAGATATCAATGCCTTTGTCAGCCAATTGTTTTTTTTTTTTTGAACAGCCTTCCTTGCTGAGCACTCAGTGTACACGCCTCCATGAAACAAAGCTTAGCTGACACTGTACACACACCCCTGCTGAGCAGAGCACCACACCACCCAAACAGCTGCCACTGAGCTCCAATGAGCTTACAAGTCCTTAGACACACGCACCACTTCTGTGGACACCAAGACAGTTCTGTGCCTACACAGATGGGATCTGTGGACACGGATACCCATTTGTGCTATTCAGTAACCCCAGCTCATTTGCATAGGGATCTGTGCACATAACCTGGAAAAAACATGATTCTCGGCACTACCTCCTTAGCAGCAGAGCCATTCCACTATTGTACATACTCCATACAAGGTCCTATAATACATTACTATCACATACTAATAACTTTGGGTTTTGCACTATTTTTTTTTGTACATTTCTGTCTCTGCTATGCTATTTCTGCCCATCTACCTGACCTTTTACAGCCACTGTTGTTATTTTTGCATCCTTTACATGGAATATTTTCATGTAGACTATGGACATCAACACAGGGTCTGTAGGATTCCCTATCTTCTTTCTGGATCACTCTGCCTCCCTCATTTGCATGCAGTTCACCTGCTTATCAGGTAATTTGCATGCCACGGATACTTCCGTGTTAGCAAGCTCATGCACACCACTCAGCTCTGTTTACTGTATTGCACACCTGCTTACTTTCATGTAAGCAATGTGCCACTATGCTTTCATGGAAAACAAGTCCATGTAGGCTTTATTAAATTCCCCCTAGAGTTATATAATGAGAGGAGGAGGAATGTTGAGCAGGAGAGAAAATAAAGAATATTGGGAGAGAGTTAATTAGTATTAGAGAGATGAGAATGTTATAGAAAGACAATAGAATGGAAATAGTAGTAAACATCAGCCAGAGAGGTAGAAGAGCATGCATTAGTAGTATTGTATCATTAAAGTGAGAGCTACTTTTGATGTTAAGCCATTACTACCTGCAAAGATGTGGAGGTGCTAGTGAACTTAGAGTGAGAAAGGTATAGTTATAGTAAGTAAGTGATCATACATCTGTTTTAAGGGTTGCACAGGTACAGGTCCTGCTGTCAGACAGATATTTTTTTTTAGATTGGTCTTCAAACTGGAAAGGTAGCTAGTATGCTAAAAGTATAAGGGGGGGATAGTTTTCCAGGAGTGGGCTACATATAACTGGAATAGAAAAAGACTCCTGCTGACAGGTGTGGTTCATGGATAATTTTGTTTTCAGATTGAATTGGCCTAGCAAGGGTGTATGTGTGCAATAAGTCTAGTAAGACTTTACTTCTTTCTGGTTTGTATATTAATTTGTGGATGGGGAATAGTTGGATGTAAATGAGATGCCTGGATAATTTAAGCCAGTCAAGTTGTTTTAGGGCTTAACAGTGATGGATTCTGTTTGACAAGTTAATGGCAAATGTTGCTATTTTACTGTAACTGGTATAGTTTACTTTGGACAGAAACTGGATAGTTAAGCGTACATGTGAGCAGTATCATAATGTAGGTAGTAGGGGTATAGATGCCAGGTGTTTCCTGGATGAATCAGTCAAGTAGTTGTTTTGTTCTACAGATTGTCACAAATTTTTGGTGAGTTTTTTTATAACCTGTTGCACATGTAAATCAAATTTCAAGTTATTATGAATTGTTATTCCTAGTAGCTTGGTATGGGAGATGACTTCTGAAGGGGTGTTATTAGCAGCTGTTATAGAGGAATTTTGTTTGAGGTGCATAAGGGCTTTTGGAAGGAACAATTGCAGCTTTGTTTTTGATTGAGTAGAAGCTGGTAGTTATTGAGTCAGTTTTCAAATGATGAAAATAACTCTTTGGTGATGTGTTGCACAGTAATTGGTTACTGGCAGTACAGAATAAGTTGGTGTCATCTTAATATTGTATGAGGGATGGTTGACATTTGGCAGAGTATAGGCTGTTAACAGTGGCCGTAGCAAGGAACCTCAGGGGGGTGGGATCTGTTTTGATGGGAATGAAAGACGAACAGGAATTAATCCATTTAACAGACTGGAGTATATTAGAAAGCTAGCAGGAGAACCAGTTGGTGGAAGTGCTTGATAGGCCAAGTGAAGAGAGTTGTTTTAGAAGAAGGCCATGTGAAATGGTATTGGGGGCCTTGGACAGATCCAGAAACATAGCAGAAACCAGTTAACTTTTGTCTCTGGCTCGGTTAATAGTGTTGGTGATGTTTAGGAGAGCTGTGGTGCTACTATGCCCTGGTATGAAATCATGTTGGTTGGGGTTAAGGAGGCTTTTTGTTTGTAAGTCGGTCATTAATTGATTATAAATGCCTTTTTCATGGATTTTTAAAGCGGTAAAAGAATGGCAATGGTTCTAACATTGGTTATGTCACTTGAGTTACCACCCTTATGAGATGTGATGATGGGAGATTTTTTTCTATGGGATATCTGATTGCTGTTTATGAGAATGGATTCTGGAAAGGAAATCAAGCTGGCTACTATTTTTAGGAAACTGACAAGAATTTCATCTGGAGCTATTATACTTGGTTTCATTTGTTTGAGGTATTTCTTGATTGTTGTAGTAGATACTGGTTGAAAGGAGAAAGGGGGCATTAATGGAATTGGGAGGTGACATTGAGTAGAATGTGATCAGATTATAAGAGCACTTTGGTTTGTTTTGAGTTTGGTTGTTAAGTTGTTTAGCAAAAGATAAAGTGATCATTGCAAGAGCTAGATGTTTCTTCTGGTGAGCAGTCAGGGCTGATGTTTGGTTGTCTATTTGAACTAGGGTGTAGTATTTTAGGTATTGTGGCCTAGAATTGTCTAGAATACTTTGTAGCATCTATTCTACAAATTGAAGTAATTAAGCTTCTTGTCAAATTTGATCTGGCATTTAACTTTATTTTTAATGTATTTATATTGCTAAAGGCAGTTTTCTGTTTGATTATTGAGTCATGTCTCCCAGTCTTTATCTCTATTCCTCATTAATTTCTTGGTGGTAGGAGTGAGTTAAAGATCAGGGTTAGTCTGCAGTCCTTTAGGTCAAAAAGGGCCACACTGTTTAGTAGTGCTATAAATATTTTATTAAAATAGACAACAGCATCATCTAGTGGCAAGATTTTTAGGCTGCTCTAGTTGTGAGATTAAATGAGATGTTAAACAGTTCTTGGTCAAAGTTATTCATGTTGTGAGATGATTTATATGTGTTTTCCCTGGGAGAAGTATGGCTTTCTCATTTGGTATATATGGGCAGATGACCACTAAATGTGCTTGCTAAAGTGCCATGGGAGCTTATATTGTTAGGCTGATTTGTTAACGACCAGTTGAGGGTGGGAGTTTTATCAATTTGTAGTTTGATTCTGGTAGGATAAGTCATAAGTTGGGAGAAAATGTATAGGTTCATAGTAGAACTGGTTATCTGAGATGTGAGATTTGACTAGACAGTGTTAACATCACCTAGGGTAATTGTTTTTGCATGAACAATGTGGTATAGTCAGGATATCAAGTCCTCCAATGTGCTGATATTTATTAGCTGCAGGTTGTAGATAAAGGGCTGTCATACATATTGTTTTATGTGCATTTAATTTAGGTTACGTAGAAGTAATTTGGCATTGTGGAAGGATTGTATGGGAAATGGGAAAGGAGACAGGTTTATGTTACCATGGTATATAACTGCTTTTTTGTTTAATCTATCTGCACTAAGGACATTAAAACCAGGGAGAGTATTTTTATGTCATTAATATTGTTTTATACAAGATTATGTTACTGCTAATGTGTCAAGAGAGTGATGTTTCGTCTGTTGCTGTAGTTCTGGAATTTTGTATACAATGCTTCTGAGTTTCATATGAAATTGATTGAGTTTTTGTTGACATTTCTTATTTTGTCAGGAGAGGAATCTTGGTTTTCAGACAGGGTTGATTTATTATTTGTGGAGTAACTTTGTGCCTTAGAGGGTCCAGGGTTAGAGTGAATGTCGCTTGCTAGTAGTAAATGCTGTGGTAAACTTATGTAGCTGTGTTGTTTTAGTTTTTGTGGAACATTTGGTGATAGTACCTTTGAACCTTTTTTGGAGGTATGGAGTATTTTAGGTTTAATGATATTTGTATAGTGATTTTATATAAGTGGGGACCCAAAGTGAACTGGATGAATGGATGAGTTACATTGTAATCATGTGTCTTTTGGTAACAGGTAAAATAGTCAGAGAGCTGAGTTTGGTAGGATGTAGCGCAGGTTAATAATATGAATATGAGGAAGGTTAGAGTGAGACATTTTATCGGTGTGGAGTAGTGTAAGGTTAGGGTGTAGGCCTTTTTATAGAAGAACATGTTTAGATAGTGAAGAGTAGAATACTGGTATTGTCTGTAATAGTAGTAAGGAGATGTAAGATGTAATTGGTTGGTTAGGTTTTGGTGTACAGAAGTTGTGGACTGACGGTATTGTTCTGTAGGTGGGTCAAAGTATCTGTCTGATCAATTCATTTTGTGATGTAAGAGGTTGTTATGGTTAGTTTTGTTTTGGCAAGAAGTAGTAGTGCATTGGTAGTATTTTTGTGAGGGTGGGACTAAGGTGAGAAATAAATGTAGTGGAGGTGGTGTTGGGGATTGGAGGTAGGGTAGTGGAATGTTGTGAGCCAGAGCGTAGTGAGGGTGACTGGAGTGGGTACACCTATCAGTACTGTAATTTGGTTAAAACAAATCCGGGAAGATTTAGTAAATGCATAAAATCATTTTTTATTTAGCTTAAATTTTATTAGTGGTATTTGTATTACTTTACAAATTTATAGTTTAACTTCTGTATTGTTATTGCTTGCTCTCATAGTTAGTGGTTGTCCTCACTGTCGGAGACAATAAATATTAGGAAGGAGAGGTGTGATTGCTTGATAGCTGGGGGTTAACACATACCTTTATCTAGGACAAGAGAAGAGAAAGCAGAAAAAAAAAGAATTAATACTTGTGAATGAAGTCACATTGATTAACTATCACAGTATGAAATTAATAGAGAAAGACAGATTATGTTAGAAAGTCAGCCCTCTCTACACGGACACTAAAACATCTCTGGCTAAGAATACTGAAACACCAGCACAATGTAAATCTTGGGGGGGGGGGGGGTAGTACAAACTGTGCTCAAATGTAAAAATTATGTAGACTTGAGTTGATCTAGAAAAGGCTACTAGTTTTTATGTATGTATGTATGTATTTATTTATGTTTCGGTGGGGAGTATCTGGGTAGCTGTAGCTTAACCCTTATTAAGTTAGATTACAACACTAAATGGGCTGCATTAAATGTGATAACATTTGCAACCAGTGCAAGTATTATGACAGTAGTGCATTGTCTGCTCATCAAACATTATGAATATATAGCACACAGCTATAAAGCTTATAATTTTAGTAAGAAAATAGGAGAAAAGCAGAATATACTATATTATTAAACATCAACAGTAAAATATGTGCAACCAGATAGAGCTAGTAGCTTTTGAGTACTGACAGTACCAAAACTTTTGCTTGAGAGTATAGTGAGAAATAGCATTAGATAACCAGCCAAGTATCTAGCACAGTCTTGTATACGTCAAAAATTGCATAATAACTGATTTAAAAGTTCATACCAGTGTAAAATGAACAAGGACTAACACAATGATTTATACGCTGATGATGCAACTGTTCTTGATCAGCATTATTTGTTAATAAAATATCAGTTTTGTTTGCAAATTATCTGAAATATTTCTAATGAGTATTGTGAAAGCACAATTGCAAACAGAAATCTATGGCCAGAAATAACAGTCTGAATAGATCAGCCATGTCTATAGACTCAGAGTAAGCTATCACTCATAACCAAGCCATGTAGTTCCTAAGAATATCCATCTCCATATAAAACAGATAGTCTGCAGTAGAAGTGAAGGAAACAATGCCAGCAAACTGAAACAGCTAATCTCAGTCTAGTGCAGCAGCAATTGCAGTTTTAGAAGCCAAATAGAACATAGGATCATAGGATCATAGGCCATTAGTAGGCTATGGATCCGGAGGTCATTTTAAGCCTAGCAGTTTCAACCCAATGTAATACCATAGCGGTACTAGTCAGTAGCCAAGATTGCATTTAGTGATGACTGTCCATATCCAGGAGGGTTGTGGGTGCTATCCCCTGTAAGAATTTATGGGACCCCATCTACTCATCCAGGTTCCTCTTGAGCAGTGTCATGCAGATGCTCTGTTTCACATGAATTGGTAGCCTGTTCCAAAGACATGTCAGTCATTGGGAGATAAATCTGTCCATCCAGTATGTCCTTTTTAAGTCACAGGCCATATTTAGGTGAATGATGATGGAGTTCTTTGTATTCAGTTGAGACTGTGACTAATACACCAGTTGTTGGTCTGCGTGAGACCATACTGAAGAATACTCCCATCATTTGGGGATTCAGTGATTGCACCTAGTTTGCAGTCATCTGCAAACTTGGTCAGTCACAACCCTTTAGTTTTGACCTGAACGTCTGAGAAGTATATACCAAACAGTAAGGGGCCAAGCACTGACCCGTGTGGCACCTCACTGGTAACAGGTCTGCTGGCTGATGTGGAGTCACTCACTTTGATAGTGTGTGCCTAGTTTGTGAGCCAGTTCGCAACCCATCTTACAACAAAGGGGTTTACATTCAGTTTGCTAAGTTTATTGGTAATGCTTGAATGTAGAATTGTTTCAAAAGCCTTTGCCAAGTTGAAGTATACTATGTGCACAGATTTGCCCTCATCAATGGCCTTAGTCACACTTTCAAAGAAATCCACCAGATTTAACAGGCAGGATCTGCCCTTCATGAAGACAAATTGGGTGGAATACAGGGTATGGAGGTCAACTATGTCTTTATTTATGAGGTCCATAATGATAAATTCCATGTCCTTACAGATGAGGCTGATCAGGCTTATGAGTCTGTAATTCCCTGGGACTGTTGTAGGCCATGTTTGTGGAGGGGGAATAATTGTAGCTGTTCTCCATTCTGCAGGATCAAAGTCTATGGTTAGGCTATGATTAAAAAGGGTACTTAGTGGTGATGCTAATTCATGTTTTAGCCTGTTTAGAAGAAGCCTGGGATGTCATCTGGTCCCATAGACGTCATGTTTTTTGTCTTGAACAGGGTTTTGAGGACATGCTCTTCAGATATGTAAGGTGGGGCGGGGGTTTGGGGAGGGTTTGTTGTAAGTTAAGAGGGGATAAGGGAGTGAAATGTTTGCCAAACTTATCTGCTAGCAGGTTCTCTATCTCTTTGGGGTCAGTGTGTGTGATACCGTTGGCCACCAGTTCTGCACATGCTTGGGTCCAACCCTTTAGGCTACATACATAGCTATAAAAGGCCTTACAGTTATCCTTGGCAGTACTTGCTAGGTTTTTTTCAATGGAACTCTTGGAGGATTTGACAAGTTGTCTTATTTGCCTGTTAAGGCGGAGAAGGGTGCTTTGCCATTGTTGGTTCCTTGTCTTTGTTTTCTTGGACTGCAACTTTTTGCATTTGTTGTAGAGTTTGTTGATGCTAGAAGTCCACCATGATAGCTTTATTTTACTTGGGGCTCTGGCTTTGATTCTATCTGGTACAGCGAAGTTTATACATGTATGCAAGTGATTGTACAGAGCTTTAGTGTAAGCTCAGGCATACTTACCACTTTCAACTTGGAGTGGGGCTTGGAATGCATTTATACCTTCACCTAGGAGGGTATAGTTTGCCTTGGTAAAGTTTTTAGTCTGATTTCACTCTTTGTGAGTTTTGGTATTAGTGTCAGTTCAAAGGTGACTGATTTGTGGTCATTTTTAACTAATGCAGGTCCAACAGTTGCAGCAGTGCACCTGTTTGACATGTTGCTGAGGACCAGATCTAGAATGTCTGTTCCTCTTATTGTGTTATAGACAATCTATTCCCAGGGATTTTGAATTCACGAAGTCAAGGAACTTTTGTGTTAGAGAGTTTGGGCTAGAGTAGGTTTCCCAGTTGATGGTGGGATAATTGAAATCCCCCATAACCAGTGTGTTTGGTAAAATCTGTATTTTCTTCAGTTAGGTTGTTTAGGCTTTGTAGGTGTAATAATCCATGGAGGGGGATCTGTAATTGGCTAGGACTTGAATGGGGGTCTTACTCACCATAACCTGGACCTGGAGTAATTATCTGGAGTTGTCCAGTCTAATATAGATTGAAACATCACCTGCTTTGGTTTTCACACATTCATTTTGTGGTCTAAAGGTGTGGAAGGCATTGTAGCCGTGCAGGGCCGGGGTACTCTCTGAGGCCATAAGTCAGGTTCCGGTGACTGCACAAGCATCTACATCTTCTAGTGATAGAAGTGTTTCCAGGGAGTGCAATTTTTGGTTTAAGCTCCTAGCATTTGCAGCATGACCCTTATTTTGTTCTGATTGTTTAATTTCATGTCAGTTGTTTTTGAGACCTTGCCTAAAAAAGACATAATGGGGAGGCAGGAACCTTTTCCAGCAGCCAAAAGCCTAGGGGTGCCAGGTGCAAGCCATCTCTGGCAAAGCAGAGAGGTTTTTCAACCATGGATTCCCAGGCAGACATGAACTGAATCCCCTTGGAATGACACCAAAAACTAAGCCAACTATTGAAATCAATAATTGTTTGTTTATACTGTAGCATTATTCTAGGTGAGGGTTGTATGCTGCTCAAGGCTAGGGACATAACTTCCTGGGACACATACTCAGAGAGCTCAACTATGTCTCTCTTCATATAGTCCAGTGAGGTATATCTCCGATCATTCACACCCATGAACTATGACAGAGTCATAATGGCACTTGTTGCTGAGAGACCTGAGTGCATGCTTGATTTGGCGAATCTGGTACTGGACAGGCAGCTAACTGTGACTTTCTCCTTATCCAACTTGGTGAGTGGGACATCTGTGTGTCTCAGTTTTGAGTCTCCAATAACAAGAAAAACAGTTTTTTGAATGTTATGCTTTACAGGCTTGGTGGATAAGCCACTGGTGTTGCTATGTGTCATGGGTGCTGTGGATACTGTGTTAGTCTCTTGTGTTTCGGTAATTTTTTTGAGAGAACCTCTGCATATGAAATTCCATAAAGTAACCAGGGAAAGGAGAGGACAAGTTGCACTGTCAGTATCATAATTTGGCCAAAAAATAAAAAAAAAACAATCTGAGAAGATTTGCTGACTGGAGAAAATAATTTTCATTCAGTTTTACTACTACTAGTGGTGTTTGTATTACACAAAAAATGTAGAGGTTAACATCAGTATAGTTAGAGGAAGATTTTTATATGAAGTAAGGGAAATATATGTTACTGCTGTATAATTAGGGAAATTAGAGAGATAGTGTTGGGGAGTGAATGTGCTGTTCAAAGGGGAGGGTGACTAACAGGTAGGTTATATTTGAAAAGGCACTATTAACTGAAATGTTTATATGCAATATTATTTAACATTTTTAGGTTAAGTTCACTTCATGCGGAGGTAGAATTCTTCCTATGCAGCAAGAAAAAATGTGTTCCAACTACCTAACTAGGGAACATAAAGAGATTGTGTGCATATGTGTGTGTGTGTGTGTGTGTGTGTGTGTGTGTGTGTGTGTGTGTGTGTGTGTGTGCGCGCATGCAGGGGAGGTGCACTATTAATGGGAGGATAATTATCTGGCAGAGTATATTTCAAAAAGGCACTATTAAATTGGGAACAGATTTAAGGGGTTGATGCTGACTATGTCCCACCTCATGTGCATACCTATGGTGGTCAGTACAGCAATAAGTCAAATTCCAATAAAATTATTTGAGAGGGCATAAGATTATCTTTTATAACATTTATTTAAAAGCAATATCATACAGAGAGCTGTTAATACAGGCAAAAACTTGCTTATCCTCAGTGCTGGTACTCTTTGTTCTTTTAGCTTGGTTAATGACTACCCTCACAGAGTGAGACAATGCACATTAAGAGAGAGAGGTGTGGTTGCTTGATAGTTGGGGTATAATGCAGACCTTTATAGAGCTATTATTGCAAGCTGAAATCTTGCTCATCCTCAGTGCAGCGATCCTTTGCTCTTTTAGCTTGTCCTGGGACATAACTGGAGAATTCCTAACAGTATTTGGATGACAAATGGTGCATTAGTCTTTGCAGGATGAGTTTGAAATAAATCATATTTGATTTATGAACACCTCTCACCCCTTTTAGTGTGTGTGTGTGTGTGTGTGTGTGTGTGTGTGTGTGTGTGTGTGTGTGTGTGTGTGTGTGTGTGTGTGTGTGTGTGTGTGCATGTATATACAATTCTGTTGATTTTATTTTAAATTATTGCAGGTGGGCATCATGCTTTAAATGTAATGTATGTCACTAATATAATTGCAAATGTGACCTGCTATCTGCAGCTTTAAATAAAGCAAGTGTATAAGTGTGTATGGTTTGGATAAGAAGCCATGATGCAGAGCCAAGACACATAAATAAAGAGCTTTTGAGGGTCATATACATCATTCTTTACTTACTGTTTTAAATAATCAATCAGTGAGAGAAAGATAAGGACAGCAGAGGTATATTTTTATCTGTGTACTAATACTGTACAATCATTAATCATATGCAGCTAGTCTGAATCTTCTGGACTTAACTTTTAATGTATTCATCAAATTCTTGATTAAATTTACATCTGTGTATTCATATAGTTCCAAAAGTTCTTTTAGAACTGGTTTAGACACAGTTCCATCTTGCTGATATCTTTCCAAGGCATCTTTTTACTGATTGATGAAACCTCACTGTACTGGAATTATTTGCTTTTCATGCTTTGAGACATATTTTTTCATCACTAGTGTACAGCAGTATTTAACAACTGCATAATACTAAACCTATTGTTGAAAGACGGTAACAGTCAACAGGAAAGTGCTTTATTTAGGTTGGTCATTATATATGTAAGCAGTATCTGACACACAAATATTTTATGCTAGAAAACAGTTTAAGAAAGAAGGACTTATTATCCTGTGGCAGCAGGAGATTGTTTTTCTTTATGTCCAAATGATGACTCAAATGTTGCTCCCTTGATGGGAGTCATCAAGGAAGGTATGGCTTTAGATGCCTGTACAGAGCACAAGAGATGTTAGGAATACCATTGTCAACTGCTTCTTTTAATACATCTCTCTTTTATATTTCTGCAGCATTTGCAACTTTACAGTGGTTGAAATGAATGCTTTTGTCTCTGTCAGTGTATGCAAAATGTACTGTTTTTAAAAGAGAGCACAGCAGAGTAAATGTTTCCTTACAAAAGGTGCAGTGATCTCAGAAATTATTTCATTAGTAAGGTGGCTGTAATACTTACAGCTCCCTCTTCGGGTTCTTTGTGGGCTTTATATATACAGAAAAGCAGCTTTCAAAGTCCATGGCAAACTCATTTTAAACAAAAGGCCAAAAAGGGTCCAGAAAGCTGTCTTTTGCAAGGAACCCCCAATATTCCAAACTAAACCAAAGTTCCAACACTTCAGCACACAACATCAAAGGACCACTATAAGGTATATGCCATTGTACAATGACCCCCCCCCCATTAATATTCCAAAACGTGCACGCTGATTGGTCAGCGTGCATGTTGTAAATCAGAGTTATAGTAATGGAAAAAGGTCCGGTCGCCCGGACTTTTTCCATTAGTATAACTCCTTTTTTTTTTTTTTTACAGCAACGGAGAACACAAGATCTCCGTTGCTTGTTACAACCTGTCTCGCCATGTTAAATGAGTTTAACATAGCGAGACAGCTTTTAAAAATCTCCGTTGCTTTTTTTAAAGTTGTCTCGCTATGTTAAACCCATTTAATATAGCAAGACACTTTAAAAAGCAACGGAGATCTTGCTTTCTCCATTGTTTTTTTTCAAAACTGTCTCGCTATGTTAAATGGGTTTAACATAGCGAGACAGCTTTAAAAAAAGGAACAGAGATTCTCCGTTGCTTTTTTAAAGCTGTCTCGCTAGGTTAAACTCGTTTAACATAGCGAGACAGGCTGTAAAAAGCAACCGAGATCTTGCTTTCTCCATTGCTTTTGCCCACAGCTCTGATGTACTGCGTAAATATACACATGTGCAGTACATGAGAACTGCCGCAGAATACCCAGACAGCTGCGGAAGGGCAACAAGGAGGCATTATACAATGCCATTATTTAAGAAAAGTAATTTTTTTTTCTTAAATAATGTCATTGTATAATAGCAATAACCCACTTCTGGGTGTAATGCTGATTTACCCACGGTTGGCTTTGTTTGGCCACCGGCTCGCCTCATGACCAAACTACACCAACTGTGGGTAAATCCAGCATTACCCACACCCAGGCATGGGTTATTGCTATAATAATTTATTCTTGAAGCATGAAAGGATAAACTAGTAAACCGGTTTTGAAGTGATAAACTTCTTCTTCAGTACCAGGAAGTAAACAATCCCAACAAACCTTCAAGTCTCACTCAAAGAATTCAAAAGACTGAACAACTTGTTTATGATATAGAACCATGTCATCCATCCTCTTGAAATTTGAAAATGTAC
This sequence comes from Protopterus annectens, assembly GCF_019279795.1. Classification (NCBI taxonomy): domain Eukaryota; kingdom Metazoa; phylum Chordata; order Ceratodontiformes; family Protopteridae; genus Protopterus; species Protopterus annectens. The sequence continues at coordinate 1,126,100,111 of NC_056741.1, read as the reverse complement.
ACAAGGCTCATTTAGCAAGATTAATTTTGACCATCATTCTAACTTTTAGGCTCATTCTAACTTGGACAGAACACTCCAGTAAATGGCTAGTGTCAATTGTACCTCACAGCTCATTCAAGAAATACTGCATATATCACAGACACAGACATAGAACACTGTAAACTTTAGATTCATTTTACCCTTTCCACTGTTTAATTCTTTTTTTATGACAGAGTAAAAGTCAATAATTTGAGACACAGTCAAATAAAGTTCAATCAATACTTCTAGCAAATTGGATGTGACTATCAGTAAGAGTAATAAGTAGGTTTGAACTGAGGATTCAGAGCAAGAGGATACCCAGTTAGATTCTTGACTGGTGTACCTTCTGTGTGGCGTTTGCATGTCCTCCCTGTGTTCCTGTGTTTTTTCCACTGGTTGCTGCAGTTTCTGACCACATTAGAAGGACATGCAGTAGGTCGATTGGACACTCTAAATTGGCCATAGATTTCAGTGAGTATGTGGTGTGGAGGAACAACTGTGGCAGGGCTAGCCACCTGGAGGTGTAAAACTTGGTTCTAGATGATTAACACTGTTGAAGTAACAACTCTGCACCATGGGTAAAAATGGGAAAAAGGCATTGTGGATGAATGGCTGGATGGATTTATTGCAAACCCACCTACTGCAATATTTTTCTTTATTTTGATAATTACCATCCTATGCATCAGAAAAAGAGCCTGGTTAAAGGCCAAATGGTGAGGATGTGTAGGATAGTAACTAGCAATGATACATTTATTACTAAAATTAATAAAGCAAAAATTATATTTTTGTATATGTCAGATTTTACAAAGAAATTGGGATATGTTTTCTAGAAACCTATTATAGGTTTGGTCAGTTCTGTGCTGTTATTTTCAGGGAAGGTAAGAATTTTATAAAATTTCTCACAAACAGGTAATAATGTCTTAGCTATGTTTGTCCTGAGCAAAGCTAACATTTTTAAATGAAAATGTACATATCATAAATGTATTAAGGAAGGAAAACTGCTGATGATTAATGAGCAAGTTGTTATGTTTAAACTTTATTACAATCGTGACACCAAGGGATTAATTTATGTAACATTTTGTTTCACACATAATGTATTTCACACTGGTAAAACTATAAGATATTTTCTGGAATGTATCACTAAATGTGTCTATGATATAAAATGGGGTAACCCTAAGAGAGCTTTAGCAAAACATTTTTTAGTTTGTATAGGTTTTGGAAAATGTGCATTTGTAGCTCTATATAGGATTGAGAGAAATCCCGGAGGGGGCTACTCTAAAGAAAGAGTAGAACTATGTGAATTATTATTTGTCTTACAAATGTGTTCTTAATTTATGGACATTTAAGATTCAGACTGTGTATTTTTTTAATTTATGCTATGTTGTTTAGTTTATTTATGTACTTTTATTTATTTATTTATTTTTTGTATTTTTTTTGTTATCAGAGGAGATATGACATTTCATACTATGTGTGGGAAATTTTGGCTATCATGATTTTCTTTGATTTCAAAATTGGGGGGGGGGGTACCAATTATTTGTTGTCATTCTGAAGAAGTCTTATTTATAAGGATGAAAGTGCTAACTTAGTAAACTATGTATTATGTAGTGTAAATTGAGCACTGTTTTTTTATAGTGATCCGCTGTGGTGATCCTAACCGTGAAAAGCTGAAATACATTGCTATCATCTTTGATCTTCCCCTATAAGCCCTGCTTATTAATTTCATTCTCACAGGAGTATCTGTTCCAGCTACTGTTAGATACTCTATAATGTCTGATATACCTTGATTCCTCCTCTGTGCCTTTATTATCCTCTAAGCATTGCAGATAAGCCAATGTGAGCTAGGTCATCTCTTTTGCAGGTCAAATTCAAAATTAGCTTCCTCCCAACTTAATATCCTATCATCCTTCATGACTCTGTGCCAGAATCTTAGTTCTTGATTTATACTCTTCCACATAGCAGTTGTATTCTGGTCTAGTCCAGATATATTAAATCGTATGTCCTCTATTGACAGTATCGTACTTTTATTTTCCTTAATTGAGCTCTTTGCAATATCAGTTAATGCATTTTTTTCTTTCTTTTCTGTCATTCTGTCAACCATTTTTATAACACATTACTAGTTTCATCTCTATAGCTTAACTAATATTATTTACTTTTAATTATAATCTCATTTTCCATAATTCCTCTGCTTGGGTTTGAAATCCACTTATTTTGTCCCACCTTAGATTTCTTCTTAAAATTTTTGCTTTTCCTTGGCTGCCTGTGCATAATTTTGCAGAGTCTCTGGGACATTTGTTAGTAAAATTGTAACTCCCCTCGTCCCTTGTCCACAGAACAAATAACAGTAAAGCATAACAACTATATACAACATTCTAGTCTTCATATATTTTCTTGTTGCTCATACGCTCATCTTTGACAGTAGATGGAATCACTTTTCTAGGTCTCCCAGCAATACACTTTTCCATCTACTGTCCACACAATCAATGTATTCCTGTATCATGTAATAAATAAAATGAGTATATTTACCTTTAAGTCATGTTTTCTCACTAATTAATATCTTATTCATTACCTTCAGCTACCTTTTGTTCTTCCAAAGCATCTAGCACTTAAACAGGTGAACTTTAATTTTAGTTACCTTTCATATTTTGACTTGTTTTTTTTTTTTGCTGTTTCTGTTTAATTTTAATATTTTCTTTTACTGTTTCTTTAAATACTTTAATGGATCTGTGACTATTTTCTATTTTTGGTAAATGTCACCTTTGTTAGTTGCCTAGACATTCAGCTGTGGTGTTGCACTTCCTGATCTGTCCATCAAAGCTGACCGAAACCAGGAAATCCTTTTTTCTTCCAATCAAATGCCTGTATCACCCACTTGCTTTTTGCCCTTTGGTGAACCCTTCCCCTATGCCACATTTACTAATCTTCCTGGATGTTGGCTGCAGTTAACCACTCTTGTATGTTATTGTTAAATCAATTATGACATGTTCTTACCTTTCAGACTATAAATCTAGTGTTATACCCCTAACTTTTGTGAAATTAGATACAGTGTACGAACGAACTGTCTAAGTGTTTAAAACTCAAATTGTGACTTTTGCCTGTGTGGGTGCACCAGTTGAAGCACTGCCCTACCACAAATGCAGTTTCATTTTTCAGTCTCATTTTTATTCATCTGGCTCTCATGTCCCTTGTTATTTAAAACTATATAGTTATATAACAATACAAAATTATAAGCATGGGTATTGTGCCTATGGGTAATATATTAAGGCATAATATTTTGCTTTGCTGCCTCACACATTCTTAATTGGCTCAACCTCATGCATTGATGGTTGAACCTTATACATATTACTGTGATCTACTCAGTTCTTTGTAACTATAATCTTACCTGCAGTTATTAACAAATTCTCAGCAGCAACTATAACTCTTTCTTTTCTACAATACTTGCAAAGTTTTTTTTTGTACCATATTTGCATACAACACGTTTTCTATGGTTTTAAATAAACAGTTTGCTGTTAAAAATTCAAAAAACAAAAAAACAAACTGGTGAAACAACCACTCTTGCAGGTCCAGCACCTTTAAGCTCCTGGATTCAGATAGATGTGCACAAAGTTCTTTATAATCCACAGGTTATGTTGTAAACAAGAACGCCAATAAATGAAAAAAAAAACAATTTAAATTTTATTAAGCTTAAAAACAAGCTTTTCGTCGGCGCTCTGCACCAACTTTCTCTGAAAACAAACTGCACCACACATTTGTCTCACTATAAATACATCACTACTCAGCTCAGATGCACCCCCTAGTGGCTTCCCTTTAAAAAGCACATAATTACACTTTGAAATTTTTAACTAAGAAGTGGCCAAAATATTCAACAATTTGGTATCTACTACTCATACCTGCCATCAATGCTGGTAAACCTATAATACTCCAAATATTGAATGTTAAAGCCACCATAATTATATATAAATACAAATGATAAAATGTGTCAATAACCACAAGAAAAATTATATATGTTAAAAATAAGTATAAAAGTGGGAAAAAATTCCCACAAGTGTTAATATAAACATTGATATAAACAATAAACGGTGAACACAAATATAATGAAAAATGGTGAGACCCAAAAATATGTTCCCAGATGGCATTAAGTCACTCCAGGGGGCTTCACCTCACTAGGCTTCTCAATTTGAGGAAGCAACTGATGGAAAGCATACTGTTAAGTCCAGGTAAATGGTAAGCTTCCAACTTAAGTTGCCACATCAACTCCTTGCATTCTAGTCTTAAAGAATCGGGTCCCCCCATAAACTCTTGGTTTAGCTGATCGATCACTGTAAATGAAAATTCATGGCCTGGGTTATCTAATATATGTTTGGCCAGAGCGTTGCCGACCTTCCCCTGGTCTGTCTGTCCAGGTTAATACATCGGCAAGACTGATAGGAATCTACAGGAATGGGTATATGAGCACTTATATGCCATCAGGAAGGGGAAAATTTCAAAGTGTAATTATGTGCATTTTATAGGGGAGCCACTAGGGGGCGCATCTGAGCTGAGTAGTGATGTATTTATAGTGAGACAAATGTGTGGTGCAGTTTGTTTTCTGAGGAAGTTGGTGCAGAGTGCTGATGAAAAGCTTGTTTTTAAGCTTAATAAAATTTCAATTTGGGTTTTTTCATTTATTGGCGTTCTTGTTTACAACATAACCTGTGGATTATAAAGAACTTTGTACACATCTATCTGAATCCGGGAGTTTAAAGGTGCTGGACCTGCAAGGGTGTATTTTTCAAACAGTTTGCTGTTGCTTTTATAAAGAACTTTGTACACATCTATCTGAATCCAGGAGTTTAAAGGCACCTGACCTGCAAGGGTGGTTTTTTTCAAACAGTTTGCTGTTGCTTTTCTCACTGACCAATCACTTGTTTAGCTTTTATTGTCACTTCTGTCCATATGGGCCCGAATTCAAAAGACTTGTTGTCAGTGTAAGTGATCACTTATACTGAGAGCAGGATGAAAGCAAGTGTTTTGGAATCGGTCCCTGTAGTTAGCTTATTTATAGATAGGCCTTACACTGAAGTAAGTCACTTATACTGAAGAAAGTGTTTTGGAATCTGTCCCTTTAGTTAGCTTATTTATAGATAGGCCTTACACTGAAGTAAGTCACTGATACTGAAACAAGTATTTTGGAATCAGAGCAGGCTTACACTGACAGCAACCCTTTTGGAATGTTGCTCATGGTGTTTTACTGCTAACTATCATAATCATTAAATACTGTGACTTATTCTGTGTTTACAACATAGATCGTTTTCCCTCAAGCCACATGTTTTGTGCAGTAGAAGCACACAAATCACCCTCATTCTTTTGTGGTTCATTGTTTTCCTCATATTTTAGAAGATGATATAATATATTATGTTTACTGTATCCAACTGGCAGTTTGTGATGGATAGTTTTGTACCATTTACACACTTTAGTAGATCAACATTGACTGATGACTGCAGTGTGGGTGCCATCATCTACTCTTCCACTGATACAGAAGCAATTCAGACAGATCTAATCCTTACAAACCAGTGGTGTACAGATGAGGGAGTCAAACTAAATCAAAAAATACAACACTGTCACATTTGGGAAATGCTACTCATCTGCCACTTACAGAATAGCCAGTACTTCACTCCACATGGATGCAGTAGTCAAGGCATCCTCACATCTAGATCAATAATTCCCTCAGTTTTGACTACCATGTTGCAACAGTAGTTGGAAAATCAGTCTATCTAGCACAATTGACTTCAAAGGTATCTCATCTAAAATTAGATCTGCACATTCTACACACAATTAAAAAAAATCCCCAGAAACTAGGAAAAATATACAACGAAAAAAAATGAAAATACAAATACTCAGTGATCTTCATGTTATATAATGAAGTAAACTAGAACAATCCAGCCATCTATCCATCCATCCATCCACACCCTCTTTTTCCCATTTATTGCACATGGGGTTGGGGTGTCACTTCAACAGTAACACTCAACTAGAGACAAGGTTTATACCACTCAGCTACTTGTGACTAATGGCATAATATATAAATGTTCAACATGCCCAGCACTAATCAACATCCTCAACAACTGCTATAGCAACATTCCCATTATCACCTACAAACCTTATAGATCTGCAGAACAATCCCTGTACTCTAGCTGAATTGGTAGATCATGGAGCTCAAACCACTTACCCTGAAGTCCACATCTTACCTCCACATATTTATATGTACAGTTAGAGAATTTCTATTTGAATTCTGGCTATGTGCGTGCTCTATATCTGGCTAAATCCTTTCATAGGTTCATAGGTTCATAGGTGTGTACTAGGCTAAGGGCCATGGAGCCTTTACAAGCCTAGCCCATAGAATTACCCAGGCGTTGTGCCACCCAACCTTTGTTCCCAGTGCCTCTGTTAAGTAGAGCCACTGGAGTGATCCCCAGGGTGAATTTTCTATTTCCCATCCACTCATCAAGATTTTTCTTGAAGAGGGCCAGTGAGGTCCTCTGCTTGACATGTATGGAAAGTCTATTCCACAGCATGTGCAGTCTCTCGGTTAGGAACCTGTCCCTCCAACTTGTTCTGTTGATTGTGGTAATGACATTGAAGTCTCTGACACATGTGGTGTGGAGGGAATGGCATTTCTTTAGATGTAGTATTTCTAACAGAGCTGGGTCAGACATGGATTTGTAAGTCAAGCAGAGATTGCCTCTAAGTAGGCAATATGAGACAGAGAATACCTTTTTTCTAGCTTCACCAAATAACTCCATCAACAAAATCTCTAAGCCCTCCCCTTTATATGATGTAGAGACATCCTTGGGTTCCTTTTGTGCATATTTAAAATGTTGCCTCATTTTTATCACTATTTTCAGAGGAGCACCATCTGCTCATAATATACCTATGGATTACCAGTCTCCCTCATACCCAACACACAGGAAGGCTTTTAATTTAGCCTATTATTTCCTTATGTCTTCCATGACTACACTCTTCTATCAGTTTTCTTTTTATATCCTGTTTAACTTTCTGTCCACACTGCACAACCTTCTATCTTCTCCTTGGCTAATTCCCCTGCCTTTCCTTTCTCCTTTCTTTCTCACAGTTCCAGCCATCTCATTCAATGCACACAATATAGGTCTTGATACTGTAATCTTATAATGTCTTTGTCAGTTAATCATTCTTCTTATTTGTCTTGTCCTGCAGCAACTATGTTATTCTGTTGATATGTCTTTCCCAGTAAATCATTGCCTGTAATTTCCTGTAGCAGCTGGAGTACATTGTTTGTATTACTTTTCATCTTGTATCTTACTTATATCTGTGACTGTCTTAGTAACGTCTTTACTGGAGCTTTCCCCCTGGGTCTTCACTGAAAAATGGGAACCATTGCCCAGTCAGACTTTCCTAGTAAACAAATATCATTAAGAAATCTGTGTTAACATTCCTTATTGTCCTTGTTTATTTCCCCTAGTTAGACCATTTATTGAATACAATGCCCCATTGAGCATGTACCTAGCAGGATATGTCATGCAGTAGAAATGCCACAAAGGTTCTTGACAAAAAGAGTATTGAATTCAAAACCTTTCCTTATGAGGACAAACTAAAAGCCATATCCGTATACTGTATCTGTTATAGAGTCCTGTGTGGAGATCTATGCCTTCTATTCAATGGAATCAAAGAACCCATCCTAATGGATCTCTTATACCTTTACAGGATAAATATCTACAAAAAACACCTGAACCAAGGATGTGAACCTCCACCAACATATAAATAAAACACTTTGAAAGCATAAATTCATTATCTAAAAAATTGTTCTATTTCTGAAAGAAATTGCCCCTGCATGTTAAGCAGAGTGATACCCTTTCATCACTCAAGATTGACCTTAATAATTGGATGGGTATCTGTAGGTTTGTTCTTGGCTTGATATGTTTTTTTTTTCCTTCTGAAGTGGTCCTACAACATCCTGAGTGTGGAATTTTGCAAGGCACACATGGTATTATGACTCGCTTGCCTTATCAATCCCATGATGCTATGTCACTCATTTGCTTTATGATCCAAAGAATCACTTATAACATCAGTAGACAAATTGCTCTTGGTTTTATTGCTTGCATCAGTTCAACATTACAGACATTATATCATTTCTTGTATCACCCTTCCATGATTTATAGCATCAGCATCAAAGTCTGATTTACAGATGTCTGCAAAATTGTTATGTTTGCCACAGTTCCTTTATTCCCACATGAATGCCATTGCTTATATACATGAAGTCTTCTACACCTAATGCAGTGCACATTCGGCTTGGTCTAACCAACTCATAAGCCGAATGCTGTATTTACACTTAAGGTATGCTGCTTTCTTGATTTACATTATCCATTTATTTTCTACTGCAGTGATGTTCGAACCGCATTTAGTTAATTTTGTCATTTCGAATATCTTCTGTTTTACACTCATCCAAAGGTACTTCAAAGGTCAAATCTTTGTCTCCAAACAGACCTTCTACAATTAAACATCACTGTATATTTCCTCCTTATGTCTGTACCACCTTGATCATATTTGAACAAAGTCCTCAGGAATAAGAACATTTCATTGTCTAATCCATTGAAGCACTAGTGACTGTATTCCCATTTTTGGATAATCCACTTGCTTTCTGTATTTCCCCAACTACAAACACCTATCCTAACTTCACTCATTTCCTTTTTGCCATACTTCCATGATCAGATCCTCATCTATGGTGCATCATGGGAAATAGAGACAATGCCCACAACATGTGCCATCTCACACGTTGTTTCATTTCTTTCTCATTCTCATCTCCCAAACATGCAAACATTTACAAGCATGACCACTCTCACTCCTCAAAGTTATTAACATTCCCTCACCTGTCAGCTAATTTTCACAAAATCTGCATGCTCAAGCCTCCTCCTTATTTTGCTCTTATTGATAACCTTTTGTCTTGGCTTATTTTGTTCAACATAACAATTCCCAGTTATTCCATCTACTTCCATTTGTTCAGAAATTCCTTATGGCAAGTCTTGCCCTGCACCACTCTATCAGCTTATTCATAAAGTGCATTTGTCCTCATATCACTCACTTTTCATTTTCACAAAAAACATATTGATGATGCCCAAGGAGCTCTACTATAACCTTTGATATTACTATTTCTTCATTAAGATTTCTGATCTTTCTGGGTGTCCACACATTTTCTTCCTGTCCTGCTTCACCCGGTGCTGGTGTTGAATTATTTTTCTCTTCATGTTTAAATTTCCCCATATCACTGCCATCACATGACACCCCCAATATCTCAAAAAATCCTTAATTTCCTAGTTGTTTCTCTTTCTTACCAGAAAGACCATTTTGCCCTTACTTTGCTTTCTTATGAGTATTCATGAAATAAATCCCTACTCTGTTTATAACTTAAATTGTTTTACTTTAAAGAGATAGAGGTGTAATTGGACGTTGCTCTGCTATATCCTATCATTGAAAAGTGCTATAGGTGGAAATCTTTTCTTTCTCTTGCATAACTTTCATCTGCTTGCCCTGGCCTGGAAAAAAAAGCAGACACTTCTGATGATCCTCATTATTTCACAGGCATGTTGTTCTTGTATTTATTTGTTTGTTTGTTTGTTTGTTTATTTATTTATTTATTTATTTATTTATTTATTTATTTACCTATCAGTCTTTGTTCTGTCTAGCTATGTATCTATTTTTGTCTGACTGCTGATCTGTCTAAGCTATCTGTCTATCTATATATTTTATTTGCACTCCTCTCTCCTTTTGTCAGATTTTATACTTAGTTTTAAGCACTGCATGTGATAGTTTGCATTTTCTGATTCTCATGTCTTTCATATAGAATACAAAGGAATGCGATGCACGTAAGAAGAAAGATAGATTAGTATATGTTGTTTTAGACCTACAGCATTTTATTCAGTGTATTCATCCTTTCATTTTATGTTCAGCTTCAGAAACTTTTGATATTAAGAAAAAAATAGTTTTCTAGTTAAAGAATTTTTAGTTTTCTGGCACAACTGTCAATTCTATATTTTTAAAGGCTGTAACCATTTTCTTAAATCTACATTAGTACAGAAACCTTAGGGATTCTTAAAGCTGGCTGACCATCACGAAAGGATGATTTTATTCTGAGATCACATGACATCAGTTTTACAGTATTAGGTACTGATTTCCTATGCAACAGTATTATCTGGGACACTGAAAGAGGAATGAAGTTGCCTAGACAACACTTATTATAAACAGCAGGAGTGTGATATTTAAACAGCTGGCGTAATGAACATAAACTTCTTGCCTGCAATCATTTCACTTTTTAAGGAAGCTTTCTGCTCTGTAAGCAAATGTCAGAAATTATTAAGAATGACAAGGGAATTTTTTAATAGGATTTATTTTGTTAAACTGCGGACAATTTGTAATATTTTTAAGTATGGTTTGAAAATGTTATCCATACTCATTTGATTTAAGGGTGCATCAATGAAATAAGATAACTATAGTGATACAAAACCTATTTTGCTAGTGAGAGTGCTCTTATGGAATCTATGAAAAAAATACATTTTACAGGAATGTGTCACATTACTTTTAATGGCGACATACGTTTTTATGCTTGTATGTTTATCTATTTATCTAGCCATCTATCTATGTAATACACCAGTAGAACTTATTTTCAGCTATGATTCTGCATATTTAAAAGTTAATAAATACACTAAAGTATAGAGAACACAAATGCACTGTAAGGATAGTTTTGAATAGGTTTACAAGGTATATATAATATTGCAGACTAAAGAAATTATTTATTTTTATTTATTAGCATTTGATTACTGGGATGGTCCACTGGGCTAAAAAGTGCCCATTTTCAGTGGAGGCCCGGTGAGAAAAGTTCCACATATAAAAGAAATTTAAATACAATCACATTTTCTACATACATAGAGAGATAACTTAAAAAACAGACATACAATCTTATCAAACATTTCTAGCTAGAATAACAAAGGCAGTATATATTATATACAAAATATACAAAGTACAATATATCATCTGCTTTTGATACTGTAGAGAGAAGACAGCAAGAGATAGTTGCATAACTGTTAAGCAGAGTGGGAGAAAAAAATTAGTGAGTTCAAGTGGGCAAGATTGTAGTCATAGCCACGTGTACATTGCCATAGGGCTAAGAAATGCTGTTTTAGAGACTTTTTGTAGGATATGTGATTGGAAATAGTTCTGATAGAGATGGGTAGGGAATTCCAAGTTTTAGCAACGGTACATGAGTAGCGAGATTGCCCAACTGCTAGATTGGGTATTTGCAGTTTTAGAAGGAATTGATTTTCAGATCTGAGCTGTCGGGAGGGCTTATGGAGAGTAAACAGGGAGGTGAGGGATGGACAATTGGAAGGTTTGGTAATGCTATTGTGAGCTGTGGTTAACTGCAAGTAGGTTAGGTGATGGGGAAGTAAGAGCAATTTTATTTTGCATAGGGAGAAGCAGTGATGAGAGGAGTAAGTGTCATTGGTAGTGAACCTGGCTACCTTGTTATAACAGGACTCAGTCTTGGATTTTAAAGAGCTTTGAATGTTAGTGAACAAATGGGCACTGTATAAAAGTGAATGAAACAAATAGGATAGTGCAAGGGTTTGGCTAGCGGTGGGTGTGAGGTACAATTTATGCTTATAGAGCATATAAATAATATATATAATAACATAATATAATATATATAGTGTGTGTGTGTATATATATATATATATATATATATATATATATATATATATATATATATATGGGTTCCGTTCAGAAGCTCGAAATATTGAAATCTCGAATTTCATTATTTCAACGCCAAGAAGCCGAATCCACATAATAGTGAAAGTTTAGAAGCGTGAAATTCAAAACCTTGAATACCGGAGGATTTGCATTTCGCACTTCTAAAGTTCCGCTATGGTCATGTATTCAGGTAAGTGTGTGTGTGTGTGTGTGTGTGTGTGTGTGTGTGTGTGTGTGTGTGTGTGTGTGTGTGTGTGTTAAGGGGTTTGGGTAGGGGCTGTGGTCTGTGTCAGTATGTTTTGTTGTTGTGATGTATGTGTGTGAAGAGAAAGTAGCTTGTATGGTGGTGTTTTGTGTGTGTTTGTATGTAGTGTGACCTGCGAGTGAGAATATTTAAGTAGGGGGTGTGTGGGGGGTACAGCACCTCACAGGGGGGGGTGCAGGGGGGCTTGCCCCCCTGCATTCATGTAGTAGAGTGATTGTGTGTGTTTGCGTGGTGGATGGTGTGTGTGTGTGTGTGTGTGTGTGTGTGTGTGTGTGTGTGTGTGTGTGTGTGTGTGTGTGTGTGTGTGTGTGGCAAAAATGCGAAATTCAAAACTTCCGGTATTTGAGGTTTTGAATTTCGTGGTTTTTAGTTTTCATTGTTTTGTGGATTCCACTTCTTGGGCTCGAGATGCTGAAATTCGAGATTTCAGAATTTCGAGCTTCTGAAGTGAATCCTATATATATATATATATATATATATATATATATATATATATATATATTTATATATATGTATATACATAAAGTTTATAAATAAACAAGCAATTGAAGTAACTATTTACAATTATACATACATGCCATCCTTCCTCAAGATACCCTGCCGCTTCTAGAAAAGTACCTTGATGTGTGGAACCTTGTATTAAGATTATGTAACTGAACCCTGTTATTTTCAATTGGCTTCCTCTATGAGTAGCTTTTTATGCCTTAATAAAAGCAAACTGTGTGGATGGATAAGGACTACCATTTATCAGGAAGGAAACTCTATATTCGTGCAGTGAGAAATGCCGTGAATAAACCCTGTAGTCCATGTAGGAAGATGTTTTGATTGATAATTATTGACAAACTAGATCTTCCTTGCAGTTGTGTTGAATTTTTGTATTCTGGACAATGATTTGTGCCTGATTTGATTTAATAGCTGATGCAAATGATAACTTTGGTTCATAGCAATATTAGGAGACATTTACAGCTTCTGAGATGAATTGACAAATTTTTATTTTCATTTTGGAGATATATTGGGTTTGTTTAAGAATAATGAAAGGTGCCTGCTTTAACATAAAGGACATACCCTAAGGAAATAATTCAATGACCCTTTGGCTAGAGACTCTCCCCTTTTTGGTATCAGGGCAGAAATTAGATGGCAAACTGAAGGCAGTAATTTTGTCTTAGAAAGTGGTTCACAATATCTATAAATGAGAATGAAGGGTATAGCTGCACTCCTAGATATTTGTAGATCTCCACTTTTCAGTTTGTATGCCTTTGGTCCTTTAAAATCCAGTTGCCTTAATCAGAACAAACACTACGGGTGCCATACAGAATATATATTTTTTTGTTTTCTACTAGTTAAACAATAGTCTCTCCTTATCAGTCCTGTGACAGACCTACACTAAAACGATACCAAATAAACTATTTAACTATTGCCCCTTTGGCCATTTGCTTAACAGATGTTGTACATTTGTGTGAGGTTGACCACCAGCATATTTACAAACAGTGTAGAAATGAATGTTGCCAGGACAGGATTTGTGGAATGGAATCCTTCTGTGTATTTTTTTTTCAGAAAGCACATTGTAGAAAGCTGACAGCTATAGTAAATCCAGAAAATATGACTGTTGTCATTTCCCCATAGTTCTTGGCCCCAAATATTGTATCTCAGTTGAGATAATTGTAATGTGATATAGACATGTACTACACATTGTGGCAGACATGGCATAGTTTTAGTTTGGTATATATACCACATTGGAAGCAATAACTGTTTAAAAATGCTGACAAACATATTCATCATGAGATAAAGGGTTAGAGTGTGGCTCAAACAAGTATGCCTGTGCAGTTTGCACAGCAACTTTTTTTTTCAGTCATGCATGCTTGTACAGGAAGCAATGGATTTTGTCCTAATGCAAGATTTCTGGTAGACCTTCCAGGATAAAATTTGTTAACGTCTTGAATAGTGAGAAAAAGACTGAGGAAGAAATGCAGCTCACTTCATAAACAACTTCTTTTATTAAATGGTTTGTTCGGGTGTCTAGCTTAACCAGGGCATGCCACCTGTCCTTACCTGTATAACGGCTCCTGACTATTCAGTCACATTTATTTGAATGCCCAATAGGATTCCATCTTTGAGAACATGTTATGCCTTGGCATAGTGACCTAAAAATAGGTGCTATCAGGTCATGCAACATTAACAATAAATTGGCTAGCCCTGTGTCATGGAATATTAGTGAAAATCCTCATGTCCTAGCTGTTACTAAAATCAGGCCTCTGCTTCTGAAACTACATCCACACCAAATACAAAATTATTTTTGACAGTACACCAGGACTTAGACTTGGTGGGGGCATGCAATGCTACTAATCAAAATAACCCCTATTTAGACCTCACTAATCACATCTAATTAAAAAAATGACACAAACCCTAATGAGATACTGGCCAATATCACATTCGTGGTCATTAACTGCTCACTATTGCAGTCATTTATATCCCTTCCCATCTTCTTCTGTCACAGTCATGAATATCTTTTCAAATATTTCCTGAAGGATGCAATAGAAACACTATCATGTTGGGTGACACTGCTGTCGATGCAATGGGCACCAAATCAAAACAGCTCAGTAAAATGATCCTGAAAAGCAATTTAGAATGACCAGTAAAGCACCCAACCAAACCTAACTTACATTCAGGTAAACATACTTGATGAGATCTAATAATGTCAAACGTATCCCACAGCTACCCAAATATTACCATCATGCCCAATTCTATAAGTGACCATTGTCCAGTACCCTTCTCTTGGTAATTTAAAACCACAAAACCTTTTTGTCAAATCATTCTGGGTTGACCTTTCGCTAAACATCAATCAATCACCGCAATAGCTCATACACTGATCTCCTATACATATTGTTAATGCTCCCACACTAACTTTGTCTTTCTTCATTAACACTCTTTCCTCTGTGCATGACACACTATACTCATGTGTACTCAGAAGACGTAAGGAATAGGTCTGCCCTTAGTTTTCAATAGACATTAAAGAACTCAAGAAGGAAATGGGCACTGCATGTGATTAATGGAATGGAAATAAATTCAGAATGACAGAAGTTGTTGAGTCTTTCGGCTTTTCCCGGTTAGGGGTCGCCACAGCGGAACTCCGGTCCGCTAATGATTGGCAGAAGATTTTTATGTGCCGAGTTTCCAGCCCTGAAGCACAACCTTCAATGAAGGTACACCCATTTACACATGTCTCCACACAGAATATGCTCTAGCTGAGAATCGAACAGGACAACGTCTTACTGTGAGGCGACAACGCTACCGCAGCACCACCACCGCAGTCAGAATGACAGAAGTCTTTGTCAAAATTACCATAGCTTAAGAAAACAAACTAGAATAACTACTAATTCTGCCAAATCCCTGTATTTGTGTAACAAAAAAAATGTTCACTACTAGTAATCCTAAACAGTTTTGGAATTATCCTAAGCAAACATCAGGACATTTCTCTAAAAACTTACACCCCCACAGTATAGTTAACAGGACTAACAGCAGTAACTCTGCAGAATAGTGCAAGTCCTTCCTTATTTCATCCATAGGAAATCACAATCTCATTCAAACCCCCCCCCAATAATCCCCAAATCTGATATAATATTCCCCCACCATCTTTCTCTTTCATCTTGCTGAATACACAGCCACCTTCCACTTTAGGGGAAATAATGTACTAAAATGTTAAACTTCCTCTAAACAATTAAAACTCCACTTGTTTCTCATTAAAGCCACTAACTACATTGTTGAAGTTCTAAAATATAGATACACCTTATCACTTTCTACTGGTATACTCCTCCAACTTTTCCACATAGACCCTCCCCAGTAACCCATAAGGATCTGTGGCCTGTCTCCCATCTCTGCCTTTTCACTATTGTCTTTGAAAAACATATTTGCAAACAGCTTCTAGTTATGGCCTTCTATCAGGTAAACAGCTGTGATTAATAAATGCTTTCAGCACCACAAACACTCTGCTGTCTGATACTGTCTCTATATACTGTACATCAATGAGGTTCTCATCACTACAGGTATTTTATAGATATGATTTGAGCATCTGAAACTGTTGATCACAGTATTCTGCTCCAGAAGCTTGTTAAATGTAATGCTGAGCAAAAGTTACCTAGAGCAGACTGTTCAAGGTTACCTCTAATCACCAAATAACCATAACTGGTATACTTAACACATGATGGCCTTCCTCATTAAACTTGATTCTGTATACTGATAGCATTGTTCTTCTTCTTAAAGCTAATAAATGTCTGCTCAACCTGTAATCCCAGCTATTGCTTTCCTTCTTCAGTCTATGCCAGTGGGCCTCATCTAATAAAATAAAAAAAAATGTAATGTTATTTTCAACCCATCATAAATATCTTAAATTGCCTACAGTTATTACTTTAGATAACCACAATACTTACTGAGTATGAATACTCAGGTTTTACCCTTGGCCTTTCTATTACCTTTTCCACCCATACATATAACTTTGTGAATAAAGTATTTTCCCAACTGAAGCCATGCTACAGAATCTTCCACTTTCTTTCTCCTATAGCTTGATAGATCCATTCTAATAATATTCTTCTCCCTTCACTGCAAATTTGGTCTACCATTCCTTACCTTCCATTTATCTACAACACGAAGAGCCATTAGATCACTGAAAACAAAATCTGCAGATTTGCCTGACAGGCATGTTCTGGCATGAACCACTGCCTTCTTGTGTAGAAACTAAAAGGGCTCCCAGCTACAGAAAGATCCACCTATTTATTCTACTGATTAATATTTTTAATTAAGGATACTGCCTCCCAAGAAAAGAAAGACTACTTCCCATAAGAGAATGTATCTATGCCCTAAGAAATTCCCAACCTTGGAATATATCCTTGCATAAACCATCCTTTTACATTACTATAGGTGAAAAAGCCTTTTCAAGACTTGTGTATGATATTTGTAACAACCTCTTCCATGATTTAAGAGGTAAACAAACACTAGAAGACTTCAAATAGCATTCTGTTCATAGGTTTGTAAGTTCATAGGTGTGTACTAGGCTAATGGCCCTGGAGCCTTTACAAGCCTAGCCCAAAGAAATTGCCCAGGCACCATGCCACCTGATGATAGTTCACAGTGTCCCTATTCAGTAGGGCAACTGGACTGATCCCTGGGGTGAACTTTCTGTTACCTGTCCACTCGTCAAGATTTCACTTGAAGAGGACCAGCGAGGTGCTCTGCTTGACATGAATGGGAAGCTTATTCCAAAGTATAGGCAGTCTTTGGGAAATGAACCTATCCCTTCAGCATGTTCTGGTAATTGTGGTAATGAGGTTGTGATCTCTAGAGCATGTGGCACAGGGTGATTGGGATTTCTTTAGGTGTAGCATTTCAAATATGTCTGGGTCGGACATTGTAAGTCAAGCAGAGATGACCTCTAAGCAGACGATAAGAGACTTCAAACAGCTCAAGTTTCTTGAGTCTGTCTATGGAAGGCATGTGCTTAAGGCCTAGGATCTTTTTTGTGAGGTACTTTTGTGGCCTCTCCAGCTGTTGTAGGTGTCTAGTCAGGTACATGCCAAATGGGGTGTTATATTCGATGATAGGTTTAATGAGAAATGAGTAGAGAGGGATGGTGACCTCTTTCTTCCTGGATGCGAAACCTTTGGTTATCAGATGTGTCATGTAGAAGGACTTTCTGACCATCGTGGCAATGTGGTAGTTGAAGGTTAGGTGGCTGTCGACCTGTGTGCCCAGATCTCTTATGGCCCCTTCAGTATTCAGTGGGCTTCCATCAATGTGGCAATTCATGGGAACTGAGTTTTTTCCAAAGAGGATGATAACACATTTTTTGGCGTTAAACTTCAAGCCATGGTTCTGACACCAGTCATTGGTCTCAGAGAGGCCCTTTTGAAGAATGCCTGCATCACTTGGGAAGTTGATAATAACTCCTAGCTTGCAGTCATAAGTGCACTTGTTCAGCCAGAGTCCTTATATGTTGGTCTGAACTTCTGAAAAGTAGATACCAAACAGGAGAGGGCCCAGGACTGAGCCCTGTGAGATTTCACTCATGACTGGTTGACAGTCTGACTTGGAATCCACAACTTTCACTATGTGGGTCCTTTCTGTGAGCCAATTTGCAACCCACCTTGTGATGTAAGGGTTGCTGCCTAGTTTGCTGAGTTTATCAATGATACCTGAGTGGGGAATGGTATCAAAGGCCTTGGACAGGTCAAGGTAGGCTGTATGCACTGCCTTACCTTCATCCACATCCTTGCTGACTGCCACAAAGAAGTCAACCAAGTTCAGCAGGCAAGATCTCCCCTTGACAAAGCCAAACTGTGTGGGGTCAAGAGTTTGGAGATTGCTTATATCTTTGTTAAGCAGGTCCATGATGATGTGCTCCATAGCTTTGCATACCAGACTCATCAGGAATAATGGGGTAATAGTTACCAGGATCTGTAGTTGCTTCCGAATTATGGAGAGGGATGACTGTAGCAGTGCACCATTTATTAGGAACATAGCCTGAGGTAAGGCTGTGGGCACACAGATGTGGTGCCAGTTTGTTTTGTACCTCGTGTAGGATGCAGACAGGTATATCATCAGGTCCCATGGATAATGTATTCTTGGCTTTGAACAATTCAGCTTTTACCTGTGCCACAGAAATGGTGGGTACCAGGCTTTCTTCTGGTATTGTGATAGGGCCCTTGGAGGGGTAGAGGGGTAAAGTTGGCACTGAATCTGTTGGCCAGTATGTTGACTATATCTGTTGGCTCAGTATAGGAGGTACCATTGTGCAATAACTCAGAGCAAATCTGGGTATTGCCTTGGAGGTTTTTGATATAGCCATAGAAGGCTCTGTGGTTGTTTTTGGTGTCAGCTGCAATTCTGCCTTCATAGCTGGATTTAGAGGATTTGATAAGGGATCTCAGCTTTTTGTTGACTGATAAGGGAAGCTTCCAGTGTTGTGACTTTATATTTTTCAGCAACAGTTTCTTCCTCATGTTGTAGAGTTTATTGATGGCTGGGGACCACTGGATTGGCTTCCTTTTTTTGGAGGAGAGTGTCTTAGTTCTATTTGGTATGGCAAGGTTCATGCATTTGTGTATGTGCATTGGTGTATGATTCTGCAGTCATGCAGCTTTGTCCATTGACATGAGTGCTGAGACGTTAGCCACCTCTGTTTTCAGGAGCCCAAAGTCAATAGAGAAGTTTTTCATGGTGGTCACCTTAGCAGGGGTTTTAGGTGAGATGGAGATTTTCATGGTGATCAGTTTCTGGTCAGATTTAACCAGGGAGGAATTGACTATAGGTGTGGAGCAGTGGTATCCCATATTGGTGATAACCAGGTTGAGGATGTTGCTTCCTCTACTGGGGGTCAGAATGAGCTGGTCCACAGCATTGTAACTGATAAATTCCAAAAAGCGTTGGGCCTGTACATTGGTACTTGAATAGTTTTCCCAGTTGATGGAATGATAGTTGAAGTCACCCAGTATGTGAGTATTGGGTTAGACCTTGATAGACTCCAGGGTGCTTAGAAACTTGGAGTGAGAGTCTAGGGACATGTTTGTGGTTCTGTAGCAGGTTATGACTTGTATTGCCATCTTACTTACTGTTAGTTGTACCTGAAGTATCTCGGATGCATTATGCTGGGCTATCAGTCTAGAGGTTTGCATATCCTTTAAGAATATGGAGACAGCACTGCATTTGGAGCTTCCAGCCATATTCTGGGACCAAACAGTATGGAATAAGTTGTATTAGGGGAGTGCAGGGGTGCCTTCTGCCTCTTTAAACCAGGTTTCCATTACAGCACAGATGTCAACATTCTCCATTTTGAGGAGAGCTTCAAGTGACTGCATCTTGATATTTAAACATCTAGCATTAAGCAGCATGACTCTCAGATTGCATTTGTTTATAGCTGTTATGGTGGAATTTTGGTCTTTGGAACACTGCCTAAAAAAGGCACTATAGGGGGGTGGCAAGAGGCTTAGCCAGTACCCAGAATCCCAGGGGTAACAGATGCAGGCTGACTCTGGAAAAGCATTGCGGTTTTGTCGATCATGTCATCCCAGGCAGACAGATACTGGATCCCCTTAGAATGACACCAGAAACTTAGCCAAATGTTGAAGTCAATCATTTTCTGCTTGTACTGTGGTATCATTCTGAATGATGATAGAATATTTCTCAGAGTTAAGGTCATACCTGCCTGAGCCACTTAATCCGAGAGTTCCATCACATCTCTTTTCATGTAGTCCAGGGAGGTATGTCTCAGGTCATTCATACCCACATGGACAATGACTGAGTCATATTTCTACTTGTTGTGAAGTGATCTGAGTGCATGTGTTATGTGGCAGATACTGACACCTGATAGACAATTGACTGTCACCTTCTCCTTGTTCAACCTAGTGAGTGGGACATCAGTGTGTCTCACAATTGAATCTCCTAAGATTAGAACATTGGACAAAGTGTTTTGCCTTAAGGGCTTAGGTTGAGGGACACACTGTGGTGGTGAGCTATGTGTTCTGGTGTTGGTGTTATGTTGTGGTGGTGGAGTGCATTTCTGTCTCAGGGGTCTCTGTTGTTTGGGTAAGTTTTTATTGAGAGCCTCCATGAAGGTGGGTGTATGGTTTGTGTTTATATGTGTAGGTTGTGATGGTTGGTGTTTTGTAGAGCTGTGTGTTCTATGTAGTGAGTTGCAGGTGTTGACTTTCTCCTCTTGACCAGCTAGTCCAGTCTTCGTTGGAGTGTGCTCTGCTTCCAGCTGGTGATATAATTGCATCTTTCACATGTATGAGTGTTGGGAGGTAAGTGGTGTTATCCACTCCATAATGACTATGCATGTAAATGCTTTATAGACCAAGACAGATATTTCTGCTATATCCTACTTCTTGATGTAAAACCTTGTCATCTTCCAGTACAGTTTGGGCAAACAGTCACTGTTTCCTTTATGTCGTTATGTATTCTAATAACTCACTTTACATATGTGTATACTGCATAACCAAACTTTTATTTAAGGTATATATTTCTGTGTATGTTAGATTTTATATATTTGTAAAACTCTTATTGTACTCTGCTTCTTTGTTTGCCCATCTGACACAGGTCATGGCTGAAAAGTATCTTTGTACCAACTTACTTACCTGGCTGCCAAATCAAAATAAAGAAACACATTAAGTCTTGCAGACACTTTGAAAAGTGCAGCAGTTAAAGATTATATCAGAATCCTCATGGAGTCCTTACATAATTAAAATTAGTGACCTGAACAATGAGGCAATTATTACAGTCAATTATAATAAATGCAACAGCTTTAGCAGTGGTGACTGGTGACATTAAAAATGTGGAGGGGAGGCTACAAGGCACAGATGAATTTTAGGGCCAACTATAATGGTACAACGCTATATTACAACAGGTCAATAACTGTGTAACTGTGATTATACAACATTTAGAGTAACTTCCATTCACTGACTGCCTCTGTACTTATTAGTATTATAATCACTATACAGACTGTGCACACCTCAGACACCCACTTGTGAGCAAACAAAAATAGTCACCATAATATATTTCAGCATGTTTTACTGAATACAGATTACTCTTGACAACACACATACTAATCTGTTTAACTGTGGTCAAATGACAGCACAGTATAACTTGATTTCAACAGACTGCCTTTGTGCAACCATTTATAGCCACTTTATTGACTAGCCTTCTTAACTGATGTCTATCATTGAACAAATTAATAAATGCAAAATATTGACCATAGTAATACATTTCACCTTTTTTTGCAGTCAATTACAGTGCATCCCAATGCATCCCTCTACACACACACACACACACACACACACACAGACAAACACAGGAACACATAAAGATGTGCTCATTAGTTATAGACATTTTAATGACTGTGTAAACCTCAGACTTTTGAGTGTGACCATGAATAAAAATAGAGATATGACCACAGTAATGTATTTCAGCTAATTTTTGTAAGACAGCTGCAGTGCGACCAATTACAATCCCCTCACCACAGATAAATTTATATTGTCATAGTCCTATAGTGCAACCCACTATAATATTCTTTCCAGGAAAGACAAATGTTGAATTATAAGCTTGGGAACATTATTCTTAATTGTTCCTAATGAATATTTATGAGACTTTATGCTCAAAACAAATGGTTATTAAGGATATTACTGACTTTTGTCATTAATGGTTATTATAACATTTTTAACTATGATTATATGTAGAAATGGGCTGTCAAAGTTGTTTTTGTGATTGCTTTCATAATATAGCCAAAATATTTTTATGTCTTGAAACTTCATATATACACCAGATAAACTAATGCATATTATATATTATTATAATTATATAATTATCATTATATGTGCATGGAGGACTTGCTTGTTAAGTATCATGAAGATTAGCATCACCACCTTGGGTAAATGCAGTAGATGAATTATACTTATAGAAGGGCTCAAATTTTATTTTGTGTGTAAACTATCATTCAAAATTCCTTGAAATTGTGCAGTGAAGTGACACAGCAAGTCAAAATACATGTATTACACTTACATCCATTTTTCAAGGTAAAGAGCTCATGCAGAAGTAATATCAGAATATTATTTACAAATTTTGAGACAAGAGTTTCATAGCTTTGTGAAGCAATGTGTATTCAAACATATTTTATTTTGTGCGCAAACTATCATTCAAAATTCCTTGAAATTGTGCAGTGAGGTGACACAGGGAGTCAAAATACCTATACTACACTTACATCCATTTTTCAAGGTAAGGAGCTCATGCACAAGTAATATCAGAAAGTTATTTACAAATTTTGAGACAAGATTTTCATAGCTTTGTGAAGCAATGTATATTCAAACATATCTCAGTGAATCCTCAATATCATAAGAGTGTGTGAAATGTACAATACAGACTGAGAGAATGCACTTAAGAAATATGATTATTCAAATTATTCCAAGTGCTACTTACCCATTCTTGAACAGATGAGTCTGCCACTGTGGTCTATATATGCCTTTCTCTAACACAATTATTCTATCATCTCACACTGACATTGCCTATGCCTTTTTCTCTACTTATTTCACACACTAGAGAAACTGAATTAGAGATATTGCAGGGCAGACTATAGAAATAATGCTTATGGTTTGAAAAATCTACATAAATCTGCTGCTTCAGTTTTGAAGAATAGTGGAGATTAAGAATGAATCTAAATGCAATGTGAGGTAACATTTAATGCAAGATTCATTGACTGGGTGTTCAAGCAAACAGCAATCTTACTTGATGAAATGTATGTATGTATGTATGTATGTATGTATGTATGCATGTATTTATTTATTTAGTTACTGGGATAGTTTGACTGGGTTACCAAAGCAAACCCCTTTTCAGTGTCAACACAGAAAGAAAATCTCTGTTCATCAGCATGAAAAGGCAAAGTACAGACAAGAGAGGCAAAAAGTTATAAACATGTTCATAGTAGGTTAACATAATAAATAATACCTTAAAATGAATTAGCAACACAGAACAAAGTAGCATTTCACAACATTAGTAGTGTGAAGGCTTCAAATAGGCTGCAAGTAGAAATATGATTAATTAGCCAAGAGATTCAGAAATGTACTGCACAGTTCTCTCAAAGAATTGCAATTCAACCTTCTGACTATGAGTTTCAGCCTGAGGATTTCATTAGGTCTTAGGTTTTTCCATACAATATAACATATATGCATGATCCTGAGACTTATTACTAGGGCAGAATGTGGCAACATCATTGATTGTCAGTGACTGTTCCAGCCATTTTAGAGTATGTAATCACTGAGTTTGAAAGGCTGATCCAAAATCCAGTCTTATATGGTGCCAACTCATATAACTGTAATCAGTATTGCTGAATTAATATTGGTCTGCATATTTTCTTGTGGTTCTATTTTCAGAAGTATACTCAAAATGGCTTACTTGTCATACTGACCAGCTACAGTAGTTTTAGACACTTTTAAGTAATAATAAATTAATGGCATGCAGCTTTAAGGCTATGTCTGGTATATGTTAATATGTGAAATAAGTCTTTAAATGTAGTACAGCTAATGATGTTAGTCATCTGATTTTCAATTAAGCTATGAGTTAAGCTTACTAATATAGTTACACTAATATAGTATAACAAATATAAGGCATCCTCTGAATCAACCTTCCAATTGAATTCAGACATGTTGCCAATCATGGTAAATCAAACAATTTACTGTTATTACAAATGCTGGTATGCTTGGCTTTAGCATTTTGTAAAATCTGCAAGTTCAGCTGCATGCGTGTGGTCATAAATTCTGTGGCACAACTTCTTAGTGGTTCTCCCTGTGTAAAAGGCCATATAGTTCATGCAGCTAGCTCCATAAACCACTTTTTAGATTTCTCAACCTATTTCTAGAAACTCTTATACTGATAAATTTACAGTAATTGCAAATATAATGCCTATATCTTCCTTTCCTAGGACTAGATGCTAGAGATAAATTGTTAAGAGAGGACTGAAAAAAATCTTTCAAAGATTTACCATTTTTTGCTTACAAAATTGGGCTTACTGCCAATTTTATCTCTGACCTCTGGAAAACCTTATAAAATATTCAATTATTTGTATTAATGTTTCTAATCTCAAACTGGTCCACTGATTGGGATATTCTCTCTGCTCAAATCTATGAATTAAATCCAACCTTTTATTCCTGAACAGAATATCCTCCACATTGTCTATTCATACTGAGAAATTGCCCCTTTACAGTGTTCTTTTTTAAAAAAAATTGGAATGCATACTCCTAAAATACACATATGCACTATTTTCTGCATTCTTCTTGTGAATTTTTGCTAAAAGCTCACCCTCCTGCTTATAAATGGATAAGTCTAAAAAATCAATAGTATTTTTGCCAATACTGTAACTAAATTAAAAAAAAAACTATTAACACTGTTCAAACAATCAATGAATGTTCTAAGGTCTTCTAACCAAGTATTGTATTATTTATTAAATATTTACCTTAATTTTATTACTTTTATGTGGTTTGATTTGTCTTTCCTATTTTGCAATTTGGCTTAAATCTCTGGCCTGTCTTACCTTTTTTAATTATTTATTTTATATTACAAGTTCATTAACTCTTTTTTTAACCTCCCCTCTCCATCATGCGAAACTTGCTGCACCAAACTCTCTCTTATCCATATTTTTTTTCTCTCCGTAGCTGGCCATCAGCTGACACCTGCTTCTTTTCTCATTAAACAGATCTACCAGACCCATTTTAGACTCCACCAGGCTTAACCTAACCCATGTCCAGGGCCAGTGATGAGATTGAAGAAACTGCTTCAGTGTCAAAGTGCTGCAGGAGAGTGTGGCCTAAGTCCTGCCTTCTCACCGCACCATTGCACACTCAAGGACTGCTGTCCTTGGGAGGTGCATGCACATTTCTACACATATACAACCAGCATGTTGTGTCTCACTGTTTATGCAACATGAAGCTCACCAGGCTGTTAAGCTGCTTATTGTAGTTAGCCTAGTTTGCCACCCTCCCTAAAGATGAAAAATGTCATTGGCTGCTTACTCTTATCTTTCCTCTGCTGCCACTACTGCACCCATGCCTCTAATCAAACATGGGTCATCTGGGATACAGTAAAGGTTTTATCCTGCTGCCCATGGAGCTACACTATCCTAACTGTATTTTGTCCTATCTCAACTTATTCTGTCTACTATTTGTCCATTGATTCTTCCTCACCACGTCACCTTACTCCTATATCTCTTTATTCTACCTACTTTATCACCTTCATCTACATTCCCATATATATGACCATTTTTATTTATTTATTTAAATTTGTTGACCGGGAGTGTCCGAGTAGACATGGGTCCATTTTCAGCAGAGGCCCGGGGAGAAAAGCTCCACAGTAAAATAGACAGTAGTTACATTGGATTGGCGATTATAAATTTAACAATAATAAAACTTACATAATATATTAATATTGACAATGATAGTTAGTATAAGTAGAGTAGACAAGTCTCTTTATCTGTGAAGTACATAGCAGGCATTAACAAACAAACAATGAGAAGTTCCTGTGTGTATTAAGTACCTTATTTAGTGAGGAGCTGACTGAGCTCATGGTACCGCTAGTTAATGGAGTGAGTTGAAAAGTGAGCGTTGGATGGAGTGGAGGGGATTGGGAGTTGAATAGGAGCGTACAGCAGGTTCTTTTTAGGTGCTTTCTTTTTAGTTTTGGTGCAGGTGCAGTGATGGTACAGGAGGTATGGTAGGGTGGGAGTGAGTTCCATAATTTGGCCATGGCAAGAGGAGAGTATGCGTGCCTAGAGCAGAGTTATTGGCTTTAGTGATCTGCAAGTGATTTTTGTTGTTTGTTGATAGTGGTGGGTGGGTGGGTGGGGGATGGGAGTGTTGCAGTAGGGGATGGGACATTTAGATGGAAGTTTATGGTTTACTAGAGTGAGAGTTAGGGGAGTTGATACCAGGGAAGGAGGAGTTTGTGAGGTTGAGTCATCTGCGTATTGGATGAGGTGCCATGTTTGAGAGTACGGGCAGTGGGTGTGCTGGTTTGTCGGAAACCATGCCTATGGGGTGGTAATTGGTTAGTTTCTGCAGAGGGTCGCCTTTGTGGGGGAATTATATGTGAAACTTTCCACAATGTGGGAGCGTCTTTCTGACAGAATGGATACTGGGTAGGCCAGGCGTCAGCTGCGATTTGTAGGTATTCAAATCTTATGGGGGCATGGTAATAAGGATGTTCAGGAAGGTAGTATTAAAAATTCTACTCGTCATCTAGACTGAGGGACTAGTATCCAATCCAGGGTAGTGCTTGCTGGAGTTTTTATTTATTGACCATATTTTTTAATCATCCCACCTGATTTCTTCAAAGCTATACAAGTGCAGAGTGATCATCTTACATATATAGGTCTGTCTCCCTCTTCCATCCTCCTTTCCATTTCCTGCTCCCTTAGCACCACTTCTGTTACACATACAATGAGTATCTACAGAAAAAAAAATCTCCATACAAACAGAACCCCATAGCAGATTTCAATGACTCTCTCTTACCCACCAGCCTTGTAAGTGATGCCTTCCCAAGTATTACATTACATTCTGAAAATTGAGCCTCCACAAATGCCCCCAAACATCTCCAACAGTCAAAGTACAAATAAGAACTTGCCATCCCGATAGTGAATCATATATTAGAACCATCCATATTTAGCAGTTAATTATGGAAAGGTAGTTAACACCAAAACTCTCCATACATTCAACACACCTGCATTGCTCTACCAACACTGAGAAATATAAACATTTTCTTACACATTTAATACAACAAACTAACATAATATAATGGAAAAGCTTCTGGAAACTTCCGTCACCTTTAAGTAACACGTCAGAGTCAATCTGCCCCTATTGTATTGGAATTTTTGAAACTTGTATATAAATATATTGTCTTTGTTGATTTCATTTTATGTAAATGTTTCTTGTCAATATTACTATTGTATTTTTAGTCTTTGTATTAATTACTGTTTTTTGGCATGTCTGTAATTGTAATTGGAGCTTTTCTCCTTGGGTCTCCATTGAAAATGGGCCTTTGGCTCAGTTGGACCAACCCGGTTAACAAATGACAATAAATAAATAAATAAAATGAAATCTCTGGTCTGGTCCAAACCTATGTCTATGCTACATATAGATTTAAATATGAGCATTTAGATTTAAATAATACCCACAGAAGTATGCAAACCCTCTTCTTTACTCCCTAGAAAAGCGGTCTTCTTTCTTGATATAGCCAAAAAGAATGACAAATCGTAGTCCTAGGGAAGAAAAGTACATGCCTGCAAATGCAGTAATGCATGGAATGTGTTGCTTCTCCTAATCTAAAGGTAATTTTTCCAGGTTTGTTTCCCTTCTAGCTGCACTTTTCATATATCCTTTTCATTTGTATTCTTTTGTCCTCCCTTTTTTGAAATACTAACTTGGTAGTCTTATGGCACAGGAAATAATAACAATAATAACAAGGAGCAGAGGTAACTGGGAGATTCTCAGTATATAGGCTGCTACGTGAGCATTTTTATCTTATGAAATTAATTGCTTGATTGCCTCATTCGTCTGCTGCCCATAATCATAGGCTGAGGTTGCTTCATCCTTCACATTAGGACTCCCCTTCCTTATTCATTCAGGGCTTTATTATCCTTTCTTTTTTGGTTAATTAAAGGACTTGTGTACAAAACGATTGCAGGAATTCATCAATACTGTCCAGATCTCCCCATTACCATTGTTTGTTTGCTGGATCTACTTTCAAAGGAAGTCTCTTAATACTACTAAAATGGGCTGCCTGCATTCCTGTGCTAGTTCATCACTCAATATCCTTCTCCTCTAAATGCCCACTGCTTACTTGAGCCACCTTGAGCTTCCATCTGTGTTAACTCAGTCCATTCACCAAAAGCACTCGCACCTCCAATAGTTGCTCTTTTGCAGACTGTCAAGCCTTACACTGTTTGGTTCAACATTGAATTGCCTGGCTGCAAGAGTACACTGTTTCTTCATTTAGACTTCACAAAATGTAATTATTCCCCTTTGACATATCTTCTAGATGATCAGGGCATCTCCACATTGACTCTTCCACATTTTTCTTCATATGCACTCATTTTTGGTATACTGAGAACATTACATCCTCTACCACAATGTCTTTTTTGCTGACAACCACTAGCGTTTTCTAGACAGCCATCTCTCTCATGTGACACTTTTTTGTCCTAAAACAGTAGCACTTAATAATAATAATATGCCTAAATCTGCCAGTTTGTTTGTCAAAACAATCATTGCTCTGACACTGTCCACTTGAACATCTAAGTGCAGTAGCTTGGTAGCTCCTTGATTTGACCAGACAGCCATCACACCTGCTTCAAATTTACAATAAGAAATGTTAACTACCCGCAGTGACCTTAGAGAGTGGCTCTGTAGAACTTCAGCATCTTCTTTTAATGAGTTCACCACCCTCTCATTTTTCTTTATTCTGTTTATCCCCTTTGTTTTGGTACCCATTTTAAGAGACAGACTCTAAATCTGATCAGTCTCCACATAAATAGACTGCAGCTCAAAATGCATGGCCAACATATCATCAGACAGCTTCTTTGGCTTTTACAGTATTTGGTCAGCTTTATCCTCTATTTGACTGCTGTTTGTCAAATTCCACAGGTTAATTCAAGAGTAACAATTATACATAATCTATAAGGGAAGCTCTAAACATCATGCCACATTCCTCACATACAATAACAGAATTTCTTGTCAGAATGCTCATACTAGTCATCTGTCCTGTGTGGACAGTACAGCACCACCATCTCCCACAAGAAGATAAAAATTTAACTCATAAATTGTGACTCAGTCATAAAGAGACCAGTGGAAAAAGCTACAGAAAAATGCTTTAAAATATCCAAAAGGCTGTGAAGCACAGTATACAAGGCAGCAGGGAACCTCATCAGGAAGGTCAGGCCGAGAAAAGTTTATATTTGATTGGAATAGGCAATTATGGCATTAGATCAGAATGGCATTACAGAATATGCCTACATAAACTTAGCTAAATATTTTGCACATTGCTTCATAACTGCTTATTAAAAAAAACTGGAACACTTATTATGGGTAATAGAATGAGCATACCCTCACAAGTTGGGTAGATAACATGATGGATGGTACACAGCACATGGAGCCTACACAGATAAAGGAATAGTCAACCATTGGTACCTGTACTGTTTCCATTCCTTTTCATAATTGCAACACTATCCAAAATTTAGAATGACAATGTTGTCTTTTTGTGAATTATATCATATTAAGCAAAATAATAATAACAATAACAATAGCAATAATAATAATAATAATAATAATAATAATAATAATAATAATAATAACAAATAAGATATATAAATGATGAATACAGAAAAAGGATAGCCATCACTTAAATGGATGAATGTTCTGAATCTTAGCACTTGGGTGTGAAAAAAAAAATGATGCCCTTGTGAAGTGAAAACATAGAAAAGACATGATGAGGTAGGTAAATGGATGTGTATAGGAGCAATAACAAAAGAGGAAAGGGTCTTGAGCTGTATTTTCATATGACTTATGCAAGCAGTAAGGAAGGGAATGGAAGCACTGATGTGAATAGGAAGAAGGACAGCCATGATCAGGGAGAAATTGTCTCTCCTCAGTAGAGACATCTATAAAATGTCACCCCAAACTTCTGTGTGGAGCTTTGGAAGCCTTATAACCATATTCTTTATTAGATTTAAACATGCAAATAGTTATTCATTTCAGTAAATCTATAGGATTAATAACTGCTGTTTTTAATAATATGAAATGGTTTACTGCTCCATTGTTTACTTGTTCCTTGATGGGATGAATTGCATCACCAGGGACTTGAAATGTTGTTGTGTTCTAGGAGCTGTCATTAAAAGGAAAGACAGACTCTGTTTTTATTTGAAATCTAACTAACATCTGTAGAGTGTAATGAACTTGAGCCACAGCTGTGTTTGTTTTATTTTATGATACTGTTGCTATTGATTTGGAAATCATCTGTAACTTCTGTGGAGTATACTGAACCAGAACTGCTACTGTTTTTTTCTTTTTCTTTTTTCTTCTGTTTGCCTGGATCTGTTATTTGGATTTGAGAAACCAAATACACAGAGAACGTGAAACCTGGGATTTCTGGATTATTACTTGCTGGCCTTATTTTCATTCTTAGACTCCTGTCATCTTCAATCAGTAAATTGAAATAATAGCTACAAATGCAGTCAGATTTTTTTTTGTAATAACTCTGAATCAAAGTCTGTAATTTTTCCTTGTGCAAAAGCATTTCAGTCATATACGCATAATATGGTATTTTTAAATGTAAAGAGTGTTCATGTTTTTACTTCTAGAAGTCTGAGGTTGATGTCTTATAGTATTAGTGAAAAATATCCTTTAGTATTGTTAAGACTGTTAGAAGCTGTTTTAGGAGGTACAGAGCTTTGCTATCAGCTAGTGTAACTGAATCTCGGCTAGCTTGGTAGAAGAGTGTTCATTGACAGAGATCTTAAAATCAGATTAATAATATCATTGATGGTAGAATATTCTATGGATATAGGAAAGAGATACTGTCACTGTAAACTACTAGTAGCCCATCCTAGGAAATTTTTACATACTATTACTATACTAGTTATTAGATAGATTTGAGGCTGGTATAAAGGTTAAGATGTTTGAATCACAGACACAAAGTACACTGTTTGATTCTCACCTTTGGGAAGGAAACTGGATAGGTTTAGAATGGCCAGTTAAGAAAGCTAGCCTAGTAATTAGATATGAACTTATGAAACCATGAATCTAAGGAAAGTGGAAAATGAAAATTTTATCTGCACCCTCATTCAGAAACTCAAACCCACAACCCTTGCTGCAGATCTACTACCTGCAGAATACCTACAAAAAACCTCTAAAGCCATAGCCTACCCCATATCCATTCTCATTAACAGAACTATTTCAGAAGGTACTATT
The DNA here is from genome assembly GCF_019279795.1 of Protopterus annectens. Classification (NCBI taxonomy): domain Eukaryota; kingdom Metazoa; phylum Chordata; order Ceratodontiformes; family Protopteridae; genus Protopterus; species Protopterus annectens. Next base: position 1,126,068,593 of record NC_056741.1, on the reverse strand, counting down.
CCATCAATCTGGAAAATCTCACATATCATCCCCCTGCACAAAGGTGGGAATTCCAAAGAGCTTTCTAACTACAGGCCTATAGCAATTCTATCCCCACTAGCAAAAATCATGGAGAAGTGCATTCACAAACAACTATTAAACCACCTTCTAGAAAACAACCTACTGGCTACCTGCCAACATGGTTTCAGACCATTTCATAGCACCTCTTCTGCTCTCTTATCCCTCACTGACTGCATTAATAAATATCGTAATAATAATACTCTATCCTCAGCCCTCTTCATTGATCTTTCAAAAGCCTTTGACATGGTTAATCACCAACTACTCATAAACACACTAAGAAACTTCTCACTGGATCCACTTGCCATACAATGGTTCCAATCTTATTTAAATAACAGGCAACAGGCTGTATTATGGGAGAATAACCTATCTTTCCATCTCCCAATTACCCTTGGCGTTCCTCAAGGCTCCATATTGGGTCCTCTCCTCTTTTCTATTTTTACTAATAACCTACACTCTGTATTACCTCAAGCTACCTGTATCCAATATGCAGATGATTAAACACTTATATGTTCAGCCTCCTCTCTATCACAACTTCAATCCCTAACACAAGATGTGTTTAGCACAGTTGAAAACTGGCTTCTTCACCGCTGTCTCATCCTCAACCCAAACAAAACAAAAATGCTACTATTTACTCCCACACGCAGAGCCACTCCACTGCATTTCACTGTTACATCTAGCAATGGTACTATAATTACTCCTGATTCCACTACAAAACTACTTGGAGTACTAATTGATAACAACCTCAGCTTTGAACCCCACATTAACAACACTATAAAAACAGTAAACAAGAAACTAGGTTCCCTCTACAGGATCAAACCATTTCTAACTCCACTAGCCAGGACCACCATTGCCCATACCCACTTAATCTCAACCCTACTATATGCTTGCCCTATCTACACAAGACTATGCAAAAGCAATCTGAACAAGCTAGCCAGTTCATACAACAACATTGCTAGATTTGCAACTAGTTCCACCTATAGAACCCATCATTGCAATAATCTGAATCAACTAGGATGGTTAGAATTGTCAAATCTTATTCTGTTCAACCAACTAACTATTGCCCATAAGATACTGCACCATCCTTCAAATACTCCTATACTTACTAACTTAATCTCCCCCTACTTTAACCTGAAGACCCTGCGCTCATCTAATAAAATACTGGTAAACACAAGTAAAACCAATAATCTAGCTGGAGACTCTCTGTTCTCTAACACAGCAGGCAAAATATGGAACTCCCTCCCAAATGACCTAACCTCCCTACCCTCAACTACCTTATTTGATACCAAACTCAAGCCATACCTTAAATCACAATGGCTGTGTCCCTGTGTTAACCCAGACTAACTAACTCCCTTGTCACTGGACACTAATCTCCTCATCCACTTTAACTCAATGATCTTTTACTAACAATATAGTGTGTTAACTCTTTTAGTGTAATATTGACCTATTTCACATACCTCATATATTATTGTCAGTATATCTATACCCAATTTGCAAGTAAGATTGTGTTTCTTAATTACTCAGAAGCTAAAAATGTAATTTACTAATATGTACTTGACATTGTCCTTATTGTCTTTTATCCCTTACTAATTGGCTTTAATGTAATGTAATGTACTATTTGTACTTGCCAAATCATGGAAATGTACCTATGAATTTGTATTTTGTTTTTTCTATTCTAATGTGTGGAGCTTTTCTCCCCGGGCCTCCACTGAAAATGGACATAAATCCAGTTGGACCAGCCTGGTCAACAAATGTAAAATAAAAAATAAATGTAAAATAAAAATAAAATAAATTGTCTGGCAGTTGGTTTAGAGGATTAATAAGCTGTTAACAAGTTGTTTCCTGTGGTCCAGTGGTGCAAGATTTGATTCCCCCGGCCTCCATTGCCTAACTGCATGATGCTGAGCAAGTTAGTTAATAAGATAGCAGACCAAGGACAACAACAAGGCATTCTTTAACTATGTCTACAACCTTAAAGGCAATACGTAATTGGGTGCTGAGCTCACTGTTAATGGAGCTACCTATATTGAGCCAGAAGATATAGCAAACCTACTGGCTGACAAATTCAACTCCACGTTTTTCCCTCATTCCCCCTCAACCTTCCCTCAGGAAATATTATCAAATATAACTCCCACATATCACTAGGAAACATGTCCTTAATGGTGTCTCTAAGGCCAGGAGCACTGCATCAGTGGGCCCAGAAATATCTCAGAATGCTTTCCAAATAACATGAAGCATCACCTATCCCACACTCTCTGGGATTAATATTCAACTGTAGCCTCCAAAAAGGCCTCATGCTTCATGAATGGACAACCACAAAAGTCAACCCTCTGCACAAAAGTGGGTCATTTACAGACCCTAGAACTACAGACCCATAAACCTCACTAATCTCATGTGCAAAGCCATGAAAAGAATGATCATGGAAATAATCAATAATGACATTGGATAAATCATAATTATTAACAATTTACAAAATATTAAGATCAGAATATGTGGCTTTTGATGTGTCTCAATGGAATTATTCTACAAAAAGGAACAAAGAAGTATTTTCAGAAGTTAATAATGCCTAATGCCCCTGATGACCTTCCTTCCTACTTTCTAAAAATAGCTGCCGAAGCCATCGCTTTCCCAATCTCCATTCTAATAAACTGACCAATCTAAGAAAGCTGTGTTCCCCAACTCTGGAAAAAGGCCTTCATCATACCACTTCACAAAGGTGGCAACAATAACAATATTCCCAATTTTCGTCCTATTGCCATCTTATCCCCTATCTCAAAAATGCTAGAAAAATGTATCCACCTACAACTTTTACCCTACCTCATAGATAACCATCTGCTCACCCCCACACAACATGGTTTCAGACCTGGCCATAGTACTATCACCACTCTCCTCTCCTTCCTTGAAAACATCAATAAAGTCCACTATTCTGGCTGTCTAGTCTCCATCCTCCTTCTGGACTTATCCAAGACCTTCGATATTATCTCTCATAACCTTCTTCTATCCAAACTCTTGAATCTTAATCTATCCATCTCCTTTATCAACTGGTTCATTAGTTACTTCTCCAACAAACAAGTTGTTAAATGGAAAAAAGCCACTTCTCCTTTCTTACCACCCCCACAGGTGTACACCAGGGTTCCATATTAGACCCCTTACTGTTCAAATTTTCATAAATGACTTCCATCTGTCTATCCCAAAGGCTAACCTTATCCAGTATGCAGATGACTCTGCAATCATTTGCTCTGCCAGCTCCATCTCCTCCCTCCTAAAATTAACCCAAGAGGACTTCTCTTCCACTGAGAACCAGGCATTAAACAATCACTTGGCACTCAATGCATCAAAAACGAAACTTATGATATTTACTCCCTCCAAAAACACCATTATTAACAAGAACTCTTTTACTATTACTAGCCTAAACAATACCTCTCTCAAGATAGCATCCCATACCAAACTCTTAGGTGTTCTCATCAATGAACACTTTAAATTTGATATCCACCTACAAATGAATATTAAAAAAACTCACCAGAAACTCGATATGCTCTACCAGCACAAATGCTTCCTCACTCCATCTACTAAGTTTGTTCTCTCTACTACATACCTCTTTCCTTCCCTTCTATATAGTGCCCTACTTCTTATAACCTTCAATCTTCCCTAAAGGCTGAACTCTCTTCCAGTTACAATAAAATATCCAAGTTTGCCACTGGTTACAAATCCTCTGCCCACCACTGCAATGCCCTCCATAAACTCAATTGGCTAGAGCTCCTCAACCATCTTACTTACATCCAACTCTCTCATGCCCACAAGCTTATCTTCCATCCATCTCTCTGCCCCTCTCTAGCCTCTTCACTCAAAATGCATCTACCTGATAGACTTCTGAGGTCCAACGACCAGAATCTGATTGAATTACACAAGTCTGCTCATCCTCCAGGTAAACAACTACTATCCTTTTCTCTAGCACAGCTGTGGAATGCCCTACTACTCTCATTTGCACCACCCATAACCACTCCACCTTTAAGACCTTGCTTCATTCCCATCTTGTATCCCTCTGGGAATGTTTCTGCTCCCTCCCTATATAACTACCCTCAACATTATACCTTGACTATCACTCTTCATCCTGGTCCTTCCTCTGACCACCCTAGCTCTACCCATACCCTCCCTTCCTCTCATCACCATTTACCCGTCATATACCACTTCTTCTTACCATTCTCTCTCTTCTTACTTTACTTAATCTCTTCCTATCCTCTCCTCTCTACCTCTGCTATAACTCTCATTTGATACCTATGCAAGGCTCCTTTCACTTCTACTTTTATATTCTCCACTGTATAAACTAAGGTATTTTGAAAATACTTTCTGACAGGTTTTGTAAATATTTAGTGAAATGTTGTTTTCATCTCTAAACTGTATACTGTATTACAGATTTTTAATGATTTGTCTAAATTTGTATAATGTCTTATGGAGCTTTTCTCCCCGGGTCTCCATTGAAAACGGGCTCTTCTCGGCCCAATGGACTATCCCGGTAAACAAACTGTAAAATAAATAAACAAATAAACATTGTAGTTAAAATTTGCAAGTAATTCCACATTATCTAATTATTGGAGAATCTTTACTTGGAAGTTTTTACATAGAAACTTTTTAATGCCACATAAAGTAGCCCTTTTTAGTAAAAATTAAAATTTAAGATGCTGGAGATGTAATAGCCAATTGGTGGCAGATTGGAAACACAGGATTTTGGAATGTCAAATAGTTGTTCCATTTTGGGAAAATAAAAAAAATATTAGTAAAGTGTTATGGTCAGAGAATTGTAATATAACAAATGCTTTAATTCTATTTAATGTTCAAATTCTGGATCCTATTCCCAGAACTCGAGTGCCTCTCTTATGGTCTATTCTGGCTATTGCCAGAAAGATAATTACAATGAACTGGAAAAATAAAAAATCCCCTCTCTTTTTCAGATTTTGTTTATCTAGCAAAAAGTGAATGTAACAAAGAACTGCAAACGATATATCATAGAACTATGGATGTCACTTATAAGAAATTATCTTGGCAAACACTTAAAGACTTATTGGAAAAAATATTAATGTTATTGTTTGAGATCAATATTTGTTATGGACTATTTGTTATGGACTTTATAAATAGTTTAATTTTTTTATTTGTTGGTTGAATTTGGAATTTTGTACTTTGTATTTTCTTTTTCTCCTTTATTTAAATCTAAAATGTAATAAAATGTTAAAAAAATGACATAGCAAACTTCTAGACACCCAATCCAATTCAGTTTTGTCAAGTCCACATCTACAAAGAGGCTAGTCATAAGCAGAGTTCCTCAGGGATAAGTCCTGGGACCTCTCCTTTTTGGAATTTCCTTATCTGAAATCAAGACAAATATCAATGGACTCTGACTGACTAAATTTGTAGACGACTGCAAATTAGGAGCTGTCATTGAATCCCCCACTGACACAAATGTTCTCCAGTAAGGGCTGACACAAACAAATGGTGTCAGAGCCATAGACAAGCTAAATGGCAAGAAAAGCATAATAGTATCCTTTGGGAAGTCATCCACCCCTGGTAACTATCATATTGATAACACATACCTAACCGTTGAAAGTAGTCAGGGACTTGAGGACACACATAGACCATCATCTGGCCTTTGACCATCATGTGTCTGCAGTAGTGAGGAAAGTATTCTATGTTGTGCAACTTGTAAACAAAGGGATGGCATCTAGGTCCAAGGAAATCATTTTACCACTGTATTCAGCACTCATCTGCCCTATCATCGAGTAATATGTCATCTTTGGTATGTACCTAACCAGACATATCCAAAAACATGAATGTCGACAGAGGTTCCTCAGTTAAAGAATGCAGGGAGTAAGTAACATAACATAATGCAGACTGCCTTAAGGCCCTATCTCTGTATTCTGTCTCCTACTGGCAGTTGAGGGAAGATCTACACTGGCACACATAACATTGTCAGACCCCACTCTGATGGACCTCCTGCATATGCCCAAAACAAACAGCACCAGAATTACCCATTCTAAAAATGTAAACCTTGTCTGTGATATAAACAGTACCTGCTGTAGTGACATGTATGTATCCTAGAAATGACCCCTTCTCTGAAATATGTTCCCCATCTATGAGAAGCAGAGTTGTTCCCTAAATCAACTGAAGTGTAACTTGGATAATTGAATGGGGAACAGGGAATTCATCAATGGCTTGATACCTCTGTATCTAATGGACACAAACAGCCTGTAAATGGTTCATCTCCCAGGTCTATGCTTGCAAATGTTTCATCTCCCAAGCCACTGCTTACACTTATCAAGCAGAGATTTGGGATGTATGGCTAGGCTTAAAAAGGGCCTTGTGGTCATTATCCTAGTAATCACCAATGAACCTACTATGTCTATGAAAACATAGTTTAATTGAGTTTCAGTTGTTGCTGGTGAGACTGCATTAATAGACATTGGTCTGAGACTGATTTAGGTAAAATCCCAGAGAGTCAGTGATTATAATCATGTTATGTGTCTTATGGTGTAAAGCATATTAGAGTTTGATAACTGGCAGTTATAAATTTATTTATCTAACATTTGCTGACTGGAAAATTCTGACTAGGACAGAGCCTATTTTCGCTGGCTGCCCAGTGAGAAACACTCCAGATGCATCTCTTTGGAAGGTTGGAGGAAACCCATGCAATGACAGGGAGCACATGAAGACTCCACACACAAGGCACCTCAGCCAAGAATCAAACCAGGGAACCTCTTGGTGTAAGGCAACAATATTAAATACTGTATCACTGCACTGCCCATGTATTTGCCACATGTTTTAAGGCCAACCATGTCTTGAAAATGCAAAAAGTCCCAGTGGTGCATATTTATACTATGTAATGTCTATACTTGACATTATTTTGTCATAATGCTGAAATTCAAACCTCTTCTATCTGTCAAATTATTTGGCAACACCAGGACAAGATTTAATGCCACTACACCCTTACTTAACATATTTTTGTTCACAGCGATGTGGCTGTACTTTAAAATTGACTTTTATAGTGTATGCAGCGGTCCCATTACCAAAAAGTATGTGTACCCTTGCAGCCACAAGGTAATAAATACATCATTTACAGCAATATACACTGCATAGCAGTTTTTCTTTTCTTTCTTTTTTTTCAAAATAAACTGTGAAAAATATTCCATGTTGTCAAAACCACAATTAATTAAAAAGTACAAAAAAAAAAAAAAAAACTTGTACATGCCCATTAAAGAAAGTATCTTGTGTGCAGTCAAATTTCCATCCACTGGACATGAAGGCAGCCTGAGACATGATGCAGGAACACAGCCTGCAGCTAATTATCTATGTTATGTGTCCCCAGATTATCTCAATGGCAGACTGAATTAAAAAGAGTAGAGCTGGAGATGATATGCAATTAAATCAAAACAAACTTAAGCTGCTGAGAGGAAAAGGGAGTAACAGTAAAAAAAAAAAAAAACATAAACGAGATCCTTCATCAAAGTAGGAGAGAAAATTCAGCCCCATGTGGGAAAGTCAGTACTAACTTGTTTCTGTACAAAGAGGCAGATTACTCTGACTGTTCAGTTAGGGATTTGAAAGAGTGTGCAATTCAGTAACATAGCACCCTGTGCCGGTACCATGAACCAGTGCCCCATCCCCTCAGCTCTTTACATGAAGAGCAAAAAATTAAAATAAAAAAATAAAATAAAATAATTTAACTGTATTTGTATTAATCTGTGTTAAAGTGATCTAGTGGTTGGCTTATTACAGATTTGTAATCCCCCCAAGCTCTTCTACTGAAGGGAAAAAAAGGGCATTCCTTCTATTGCCAGAGCAATCAAGTGGCCAGATGCACAGCACACACCTCTCCCTCCTTCTCAGCCATTCAGGTCCTGTTTCTATGCCCTGCCCCAAGCCTCCTCACTTTTATTAAAATAAATAAGAATTTATTTTTATAAACAGTAGCATACTGCTTGCTACGAATGTAGCAAACAGTTACTACACTTTATAACCTGCCAGCACGGAGAGCTATAGCACTCAGATTTTAGTTAACAAAAAAAAAATTCTAACTTTTAAACTGTAAAAAACTGCTACAATGTAGCAAGCAGTTGCTACAGTTTAGACCACACATGGAGTGCTACAGTGCTCCCTTTTGACTGCAAATGCAATACTGGCCTTTATAAGCTGGTATTACATTATATATCGAGATCAGCTGACTGTGCCCCCCAACACTTTGCACCTGAGAATACAAAACAAAACCAGAAGACAGTGTCACTAACTTCATACACTTACTTTAACAGGCTGGAGTGCAGATATCAAGTTAAAACTTCTGAAATGTTGTTAGATCTTATAATTTGAGAGAAAATACTCAGTATTTTCTCTGAGGATAAACAGATAAGGAATGTACCTCATCTGAAGAGATGGGTCTATGTGAGATGATCAAGTTTTCAGAAGCTTGAAAATCATACCATATACCATACCATCAGACCATATAATCGAGTTTCTGAAAACTTGAACATCTAAAACAAAAACAAAAAAAACACAGAAAAATCTACTTTTTTATATTTTTGAAGGAGGCAAGCTCCCTGCATCCCCAACACCCCCTGCAAATTATATATACCAACTCTTGAGACTGCACTACAGTCAGGAATAGGGTAAATTTCCCGATCTGTACCATACTGTGATCTCTATTCAAAAGCTTTGGGTTTTCAAAAACTCTATCATATGGTCTCAGCCATGTGAATTTCAAGTTTCTGTAAACTTGATCAACTGATAGGGACCTGAAGAGATATGTAAAATGGTGACCTCTATTTAGTGAGTAAGGCAAAAATGCATAAGAGGTGTTTACTTATGACTACACATAGTTATTACGGAGCAAATGGGTGGCAGTCTTAACCTCTACTTCATATTCCACAGAACAAAGAGGAATTTCACTGGTTCTATATTATATTCTGGTACAGAAAAAGCAAACTATTGCTGAGAGGGATACTGCATCAGCATAAATCATGTTTAGCCTGCAATTATTAGACAGGAATATTTTTTTGCCTTGATAAGCCCACTGTGTTTAAACCTTAGGATGGCCATCTCTTCACTTGCCATTGCTCAGGGTTCATTTCAACTTGGAAGACTACAGAGACACGTACATTTGTTTTTTGATAATATACTGGTCAATGTCCTGATAGGAAATAACTTTAATGATACTGTAAATTCTCTACATGCAATTACATGTAGCCAAGCACACTGATAAGTTGTAAGAAAGAAGAACCAACCAGCTCCCACACCTCCAGAAGAGGTTCATAATTTGGTTAAATCAGAAGAAAGGTTGGGTGAATTGCAGGGAGCCTGAATCTAAGGCAGACATTTAAAAAGGTACTTGACATCTTCTAAAGGAAGCTTCTTCACAGAAATAGATATTTGGGAGCAGTAATCCTAATTTTTTTATACTTCTCGTATAGGGAAAACTGGAGTGGATTAAGAAGAGAGAGTTGCAACAGGTTGTTGTTGTTGTGTCTTTTGGCTTTTCCAGGTTAGGGGTCGCCACAGCTGAACTCCGGTCCGTTAATGATTGGCAGTAGATTTTTATGTGCCGAGTTGCCAGATCTGACGCACAACCTTCAACGAAGGTATGCCCATTCACGCATGTCTCCACACAGAAGACACTCTAGCTGAGAATCAAACTTGACAACATCATACTGTAAGGCGACAATGCTACCGCAGCACCACCACTGAAGTTAGAGTTGCAACAGGTGCAGTTCTCTATTCTATCTTACAAAGCCTCAGGGAAGTAACAAAGGAAGCATCTGATTTTAAAGGGCTGAGTGAGTTTGTACAATGGAAAAAAGTTATATAGTACAGTGAATATTATACTAGATGGAGACTAGAGGGAAAATTACAGAGCCCCAACTGCCTGTCATTATGCACCTCTGTCCATAGCCCATAGTATTACTTTTTTTCTGGTAATCTCAAAATAAAGCATACAAATAAGAAGCATATGAACAGTGATTATCTACTAAGTAGAGTAGAAGGCATGCTTTATAATGAAACATGTCTTTACTGTTGTATGGCACAAACTTTATGCACAATACTGTTTTATCATCAATTCCTGTATTACTCAAAAGATGTTATTCTGCCTATAGGGAAGGCTGGTCTATTTAACTCCTTGCTTTCTTTATTTGAGTAAAATTGTGATGCACTTGACTTCTGTACTGAGTAGCTTAAGGGAGGTGACAGCATTCCTGACATGGTGTTACTGATATTATCATCTTCATCATCATCCTCATCAGGCAAATGGCCTTTTTTTAAAATATTCAGATAAGTTTTATTTCCACAATTTGCAGTGTACAGCATTGCTACATATCATAATTGCATCACATATCTTACACTTAGAGATTTCCAATGATGCTGTGACAAGTTATCCAGTATGACAAGACTCATCAGTTGGTGCCTGATGAAAGGTTTCTTTGATCATACTAAGAGGACAGGATGACATACAGCTTATGCAAACTTTATACAGAGTATTATACAGTAATCCTCATATGTATATCCAAGTTTGTCTCATGTAATAAGATGCTGCCATTGACTTTGTGCCATAAAACACTAAGGCCTCAGAGTAATCACATCACTTAGTAACATTATAGAATTTCTCCATCTGTTTTAGGATAGAGAGGCATTTATATAAGATTTATATACAACACATTACGTAGCTTTTTGGATTAATATAGCTGTGTAGCTCAAATAATGTACGCTCCCATTCATAGCTCACTGAGACCTCAAAGTAGTCCCGCCAGTTAGTATGCATTATAGCAATTAGCTGCCTGCTGTAAAATTATGCAACTATTCGCTACTTGCAGAATCTTTGTGATTAGATTTTCCCTTTAATTATTTTTCTTTTCTCTGAGCCTCTTTACCTATCCCTGATATGGTCAGATAAACAATATAAATACTAACAATAGAACAGATAACTATTTACAAGAATTAGCAGACAATTAGACCACAGAGTTCTATACCTTACAAAGTTATTCTCAGGAGTTTTTCATGCAGATCTGAATAGTCTGGTCCTGACTGCTAGAGATGTCCTCAACTTTCCGTACTGTACAATTCTTTTTGTAGATTAGACTTGTTATTATGGGGGTATCCAATGTCCTTAATCATTGTATATGCAATTTCTTTGTTCTCTCCTGTTTGCTAACCTTAGAGTTGTATGCAATTAGAAAACATTCCCATTTTCTATACACATTCTAGAGCATGTGTATATGCTTTCCAGGTGGAGTTTTGATGCTGGGCATACATTTGTTAATCTTAGCTCAGCTGTCATCACTTTCATAAGCATCTGCTGCATGTTAATAAGTTTGGATGGTTGTGTTTGTTTCCATTTCTTGGTTATGACTTTTTTTCACAATAACCATTATTAAAGTCAATAGGGCATTCTGGGGGGTGTAAGCATGCCTTTGATAGGCCATCCTAAGAGATATAACTGCAGATCAACACTCAGTGGTTTTTGAAATACCTTATGAATCAATTGCCTAAGTGGAGTTTGGAAATTAACCAAGCTGGGGCACATAAGGAATATATGTAACATATTTGCCCTCTTCAGAAGAACCACAGCACTAACAGTCCACAGTGAATGTTAGGAAAATATTTCTTAATTTGGATGGGAAATAGAAGTATTTGTGAAGACACTTCCATCCAAATATCCTAAATTTCCTATCCCTGTACAAAGGATTAGTATAGATAAAATAACTTTAGCCAACATATCTAGGAGAGTATATCTCTGATACCCTCCCTGTGGGAGGAATAAAGACGCCTTGTTTAAGTTTCAGATAGTTTATTCAGTTAAGTAGGTAGATGGATGAGTGTACTTCTTCAGAAACACACAAATACAAAATCAAAAACTTAAGCAATTTGGGAGAGAGCATTAAACACTCAAAACACCAGAAATGTCTTAGATATCTGAAACATCTGTATTCCTGCACTAGGGACAGAAAGTTTAAGACAGAGGTAATCCAGAAAGCTTGAGTCAGATTTGCTATGCCACTTGTGACCCAGATGAAGACAGGACTAACAATAAACAGATTAGAAAGGATTAGTCCAAACAAAATCACTTTAACTAGCAGATCTAGGAAACACTCTCTTTGATAACCTCCCTGTGGGAGGAATAAAGGTACCTTCTTGAAGTTTCCAGTAGTTTATTCAGTTAAGTAGGTAGATGGATGAGTGTTCTATGATAAATGGTTAGATGGACAATTAGAATAAAAACGCTCATCCATCTACCTACTTAACTGAATAAACGACTTGAAACTTCAGCAGGGCATATTTATTCCTCCAACAGTGAGGGTAGCAGAGAGTGAGGTCCCTAGATCTGCTAGCTAAAGTGATTTTTCTTAGTATAAGAACAATGACCACTTGCTTCTAAGACTGAGGGGGGGGGGTCTCCCTCTAATATTCTGTTCATCAGAACCCTCCATTTCCCTAGTAGCTCTTCCTTATATATTTTCCATAAATCTCATGGGATGTCATCAGATCCTGGAGACTTAACAGTGGCTTGGTATTTGTATATTTCCTGTGTTTTTGTCTCTGAAATGGGGGGATATAAGTCTGTGCCTCTGAGTGTATGTGCTCCAGTCTGCATGGTATCACAGAGACAGAGAAAAGTAATAACAAAATCACCTGTCTTTACCTTATTTCACCATAGGTGCATGCGGCAGCACTTAGGTGTGCATCACACACTAATGAGCGCCAACAGAGTTGATATATTCAGTAAAGAGGCAGATGTTCTTCATAGGTGCTAATTACAGCATAAGCAGGTGATTTTTAGTACAGTGGAGCTATTCAACAAGCTATAAAGCATCGATGTAGCCTACATTTTGGTTTGTCCTGCATATTTCAGTACCATGGAAGCAGAGACAAAGAAATTCTAGGCCTGAAATAAAATTGTGTCAACTGCTGCATTTGCAAGGTAAGTCCTGAACCTAGAATGTATTCTTTAATAATATTATGGCATATCCTTGTATTTCTTAACTTGGTGCAGTAATGAAGTATATAGTGATGGATTTGTACAGAAAATACCTTAACATGTGACAGCAGATACTTATCTTACTTTTATGTGTCCATTACTATGTGTTTTGGCCTATTCTTCTCATTTTAATTGCAGTTTTTGCATGATGCACTGCATAGTGCAAACAGTGAGAACGTGGAATGGCTGTGTTTATCTGGTTTGCAGGAAGCACAGCAGACCACCTAGGAAGCAGACCGACAAAAATACAAACCAGACACATTCAATTAATGCCCTTGGCCATCATGAAACCCTGGCCCGGTGTACAGATGGTAATGTGTTTTAGTACAGAGTGTACAACCTTTGATTTACTGCTGTGACATTGTGGTGTATAGCAGTCAAGTGCAACTTAGACAACTGTTTCCTCAACATTCTTGTGGGAACAGATGTAAGTATAAGACTGCCATACAGTGGGTCCTGGGTTTGAAGAGTATTACTTTTATTGATAGAGCAATATATGTATTATTACATTTATGACCAAATGTTTCACCGTGGGTATAATGTGTAGTATAGTCCTGTAAATGTATTCCTGCTATCTAGACCAGCATTGCTTTAACTTTTGCAAAAAACTCATACATAACTGCCTATACATGCAATTGCTTGCCACTGTTTTATTCTGCTTGGCATATGTTAGCAATACGACTCGCATTTGTGCACTGCTTACCTATACACAAACAAGTGTAACTCCACATGCGTTACACTTTGTTAGCTATCTCGCAAATCCGCTACTCACTGCACTACAGAACTGTATATAACATGCTTTCTTATTGGTGTTTAATATTCATTTCTTTTGTATGACATAAATGTACATGTGGAAACATTGCAAATTGAGGGCACATTCTAAGTACATGTTATATATTCACAATACATACATGTGCTGCCCCCTCCAAGCTGTACATCCCTGGGGTCTCAGCTTTTTACAAACATATATTAACCACACTACAAGTTGTAATAAATAATGTTGTGTGCACCCTCATGGACAGAGCTGGTCAGTGGCGCTGACAACCTTGATCTGCTAAACTGAAACATCCAACTATGCTGAATATGAGTACTTGTGTTTTCACATAGCCTGGCTTCTACACAACCTAATGCTGTTAGGCTACTGGCCTCATATGAACCTATGAATCTATGTGCCTATGCAGGTCTCCCATCCTGTTGTATCCCACATGACCTGCTGATGTTAGCTACTATAAGTTCACATGCAGCCATATAAAAGTCATACTTGTACCTTGGCACTTGTGCACAGCACTGAGGGAAATTATTTATTTTTCTTACAGTCATTTCTGAAATTTGAAGGAGTTGCTCAATTATCCTATTTGTGGATGAGGAGTTTCTTCCAAACTACAGGGTCCTTTCCCTTGTAGTGTATGGGGAAGAACTGAGAATATTTCTAACACTTTTTATTAATGGATGCAAATTTGTGTCCCAGGGTAGATGTTATTGCCATTCATGTAGTGTCATTTATATTTTGGGTTGTGGGTGTGATGTCATTCAATGGCATATTGGGCAAACCAAGAGGAAAGTTAAAACTAGAACTTTGGAACATCTGGCAGATATTAGGAAAGGTTCATAGGTTCATAGGTTCATACTAGGCTATCTGCCCGAGGGCATTTACAAGCCTAGCCCATCGTTTTGTGGCTTACGCCACCCCTTTAGTATGGGGAACTATACCCATTATTTTGCTGTGCCTCTGTCAAGCAGTGACACTGAGGTAATCCCTGGGGTATATCTGCGATCTCCCATCCATTGGTCAAGATTTCTCTTGAACAAGGCAAGCGAGGTGCTCTGCCTCACATATACCGTGATTTTGTTCCACAGCATAGGGAGTCTTTGGGTGATGAATCTATCCCTCCAGCACGTCCTATTAATAGTCGTGTCGAGGTTTAAGTCTCCCACCCTTGTGGCTCTGATGGATCTAGATTTTTTGAGGTGAAGCATATTCATCAAATCTGGGTTTGACATGGCCTTGTATGTTAGGCAAAGGTCAACTCTGAGCAAGCGGTAAGCGACTGAATAGAGCTGGAGTTCTTTCAGTCCGGCAGCATAGGACAGATTTTTGAGACCCTTTATCCTTTTGGTGAGGAACTTTTGTGGCCTCTCCCGCTGCTGCAAGTGTCGGGTCAGATACATTCCGAATGGGGCATTGTACTCAATCATTGGTCTGATGAGTGATGAGTAGAGGGAGACAATGACCTCCCTTGATCTAGATGAGAATCCCTTCATGATAAGGTGGGCAATGTAGAAGGTCTTCCTAACCACTTTAGCCACATGGGTGTCGAATGACAGACTACTATCAACCTGGGTCCCCAGGTCCCTGATAACTTCTTCTGTGCTCAGTGGATTGCCACCTATTTGGTAGCTAGGGGTAACCTTGTTTTTCCCGAAGGGTATGACTATGCATTTTTTGGCATTTAACTTTAGGCCATGGCTCTGGCACCAGTTATCCGTTTCTGTGAGACCCTTCTGAAGGATATCTGTGTCAGATGTGTTTTCCACTATGGCGCCCAGTTTGCAGTCATCTGCAAACTTTGTCAGCCATAACCCTCCTGTGTTTGCTTGTACTTCGGAGAAGTAGATGCCAAACAAGAGTGGGCCCAGGACTGAGCCCTGTGGGACACCACTTGTGCTAGGCTTTGAGTCTGACATGGCGCCAGCAACTCTGACCCTGTGGGTTCTGTCACTCAGCCAGTTTGCAACCCATCTTGTGATGTATGAGTTAATATTTGAGCTGATGAGTTTTTCAATGATACCCGAGTGGGGTATTGTATCAAGACCTTCGCCAGATCGAGGTAGGCTGTATGGACTGCCTTTCCCTCATCAATGGCTTTGGTGACTGTTTCGAAAAAGTCAACCAAGTTTAAAAAGCATGATCTGCCTTTGACAAAGCCAAACTGGGTTGGATCCAAAGTCTGCAAATTCCCTATGTCTTTATTTATGAGGTCCATTATGATCCTCTCCAAGGCTTTGCAGATAAGGCTTGTCAAGTTAATGGGCCGGTAATTTCCAGGGTCGGTGGAGGCACCGCCTTTGTGAAGTGGGACCACAGTTGCAGTGTGCCACTCCCTGGGTACGTATCCAGAGGTAAGACTTTGATTAAACAGCTGTCCTAGCTGTGGGTTTAATTCCTCATTGAGTTCGTGGAGCACACAGCCGGGGACACCATCAGGTCCCATGGATGCTGTGTTTTTTGCTTTGGAGAGAGCAGTTCTCACTTGGGGATTGGAGATGTTTGGGGGGCTGCAATCATTTGGTATAGATATCTCTCCTTTTGTGGGGGGAGGGGGGGGTTTGCACTGAACCTGTCAGCCAGTATGTTGGCAATGTCTGTAGGATCAGTAATCTTCACATCATTTTGAACTAGTTCTGAGCATATCTGGGAGTTTCCTCCCAGGTTTCTAACATAGCTAAAGAAGGCCTTATGATTGTCTTTTGAGTCTTTAGCTATTTTTCTCTCAAAATTTGCTTTGGATGATTTTATGAGAGCTCTTAGTTTTTTACTTATAGTGATCAAGGGTGTCTTACCTTTTAAGGATTTTGCTCTATCTTGTAGTAGCTTCCTCCTTTTGTTGTAGAGTTTGTTTATGGCTGGGGTCCACCAGACTGGACGCTTGCCTTTGGTACAAAGAGTCTTTGTTTTGCTTGGGATTGCCTTATTCATGCAGTCCTGCAGGTGCTGGTAGAAGGCATTTGTAAGTGATTCAGCGGCTTGTGTACTGTTTTCCGGCTCGGGGCCTTAAAGGAGACCACACTAGTCTTTAGAAGTGTGAAGTCGGATTCGAGAAGTTCTTTACTGTGGTCTTTTTATTTCAGGTGGGGTGGGATGAGGACCTCCAGCGAGATTAGTTTGTGATCTGATCTCACCAGTGAGGGGTATACTTCGGTGTTGAACATTGTGCTCCCATGTTCGTGATGATGAGGTCAAGTATGTTATCTCCTCTTGTGGGGATGGTAACTAGTTGTTCCATGGCATTTGAGTTTATGAATTCCAGGAACTTTTGGGCTAGGGTGTTTGGGCTTGAGTAGTATTCCCAGTCTATATTAGGGTAATTGAAGTCACCTAGTATGATGGTGTTTGGTGATACATTTATCCCCTCTAGTGTTTTCAGGAAGGCCATGTGAGGTTCCTGAGTTTGTGAGGGTGGCCTGTAACATGCTACAATTTGCAGAGCAGTCTTGCCTATGGTTAATTGCACCTGGATGGTCTCCGATGCATCGTGCGTTGCCACCAGTCTTGAGGTGTGGGTGTCCTTGATGAATATGGATACCTCCCCTCCTTTCTTGGTATTGTCCGGATTTTGGGGCCGGAATGCATGATATGAGGTAAAACCTGATAGTGCTGGGGTGCTCTCAGGAGCCTTGAACCAGGTTTCTGTCACAGCGCAGACATCGATGTTCTCCATACTGAGAAGGGCCTCGAGTGCGTGCATTTTGAGATTCAGACTTCTGGCATTGAGCAGCATTACCCTTAGTTTTTTTCCTTTTTTGTGTTCTAGGGTGGTAGGTTTAGAATTTGAGCCTTGCCTAAAAAAGGCACTATGGGGGTGGCAAGAGCCTTTGCCAATATCCGGAATCCCAGGGGTGACAGGTGCAAGCCGTATAGCCCTATTGTGAACCACTTTCTGAGGGAACATTCTTGTGATGGGGAACCTTTGTTTTTTTAGTGTTTTAGCACAGCCTGTGGTGGGTGAGAGAGGAGACTAAATCAACTTGAAACTACATTTATTTTTAATTATGATAGTCTCTCCCCTAGGGTTCTCAATCAGGAGGTATTACTCAACTTTTAATTTATTTTTGTTATTTTTGTCATTTTATCAATATATTTTTGTTGGTCTTTGGTGAGGTTTTGTGTGTCATTTCATACTCAATTCTGTAGTCTGTGTACTTAGGTAGGAGTTCTGTTCTCACTGCAGTCAAGTGTGTGTGTGTGTGTGTGTGTGTGTGTGTGTGTGTGTGTGTGTGTGTGTGTGTGTGTGTGTGTGTGTGTGTGTGTGTGTGTGTGTGTGTGTGTGTGTGTGTGTGTGTGTGTGTGTGTGTGTGTGTGTGTGTGCATGTACCCTCAAAGGCAGGTGTGTATCCTGAAGTTACTGCCCCAATCCTATAAAGTGACAGCATTTTCATACTTGCACCTATATACAGATCCATTTCAGGCAGGCCTCCCGCCTTCTTCTCTCTAATATGCACTGCTGATGTCATCCACTATAAGCTGACCTGCAGCCATGTAAATGTCAGACTTGTGCCATGGTGTTTGCATAAAGAAGTACTGTGTTCTGTACTCTGTGCACTAAAATAGGTAGGGGTTCTGTTCTCATTGCAGTTGACGTGTGTGTGTGTGTGTGTGTGTTTGTGTGTCTGTGTGTGTGTGTGTGTGTGTGTGTGTGTGTGTGTGTGTGTGTGTGTGTGTGTGTGTGTGTGCCTCAGTTCAGCAAAGTAGAGATGCGATCTTACAGTTACTTCTCTAATGGCATGGCTTGCCAGTATTTTGATACTTTCACCTGCCTACACATCCATTTCAGGCAGGCTTCCCAAATTATTATCTCCCATATGGCCTGCTGATGTCATTCACTATAATTTGACCTGCAGCTATGTAAAAGTTAGACTTGTGCTGTAACACTTGCATAGAGTAATGTGTTCTGTAGTCTGTGCACTTAAATAGGCAAGGGTTCTGTTCTCACTTCAATCAACTTGGTGTGTTTGTGTGCCTGTACTCACCAGAGTAGATGAGCTATCCTATAGTTACTTCTTCAGTGGCATGGCTTGCTAGTATTGTAATACTTGCACAAACCTACACATACATTTCAGGCAGGCCTCCAAAACTCTTGTCTCCCACATGGCCTGCTGATGTCATCCAGTATAAGTTGACCTGCAGCCATGTAAAAGTCTGATTGGTGCCATGGCTCTTGCATAATGTACTGTGTCATGTAGTCTATGCACTCAGATAGGTAGGGGTTCTGTTTTCACTGCAGTCAACTTAGTGCATGTGTGTGTGTGTCTGTCTCTCTCAACAGAGGAGATGGACTATCCTACAGTTACTCTGCTAATGGCAAGACTTGCTAGCATTTTGATACTTGCACAAGCTTACATGTCAATTTCATGCAGACCTCACAACCTCTTGTCTCCCACATAGCCTGCTGATGTCATCCACTATAAGTTGACCTACAGCCATATAAAAGTCAGACTTGTGTTGTGGTGCTTGCATAAAGTACTGTATTTTGTAGTCTGCATACTTAGATAGGTAGGGGTTCTGTTCTCACTGCAGTCAACTGGATGTATGTGTGAGCTATTACTTGACATTACAGAAAGCATTTACACCAACATGTGGGACATTGTTATTACCTTATGCTTAACAGACAATGTTAATGTCATCTGCTATATCAGATTATTGCATGTGCAGCCATCCCACCAGGGCATGAGCATACACTGACCTGGAACCCAGGCAGTCATCACCTTAGGTTCATAGGAGGTTACTAGGCTATTGACTCTAGGGCCTTTATAAGCCTAGGCATGTTATACCCTCGTTCCCTTATTGACCATGTTGTATTGTCTATATTTCCAATAAAAAACAAAGAAACTAGTGTACTTCAAACTTCATTGATGAGCTCGTCACAATAAGCACAGTAAGCATGATACCTACTATTGGTGGGAAAGCATCATTCTGCATTGGCCTTTATCTTTGGTAAACAAGGCAGTTGATCCTGGAGAGGTTTTAAGATTCAGTGCTCCAAGATGGGTTGTCCAGGAGTCCAAAGTGTTTGTTGGGCTCCTAGTGAATGAACATGGGCCCAGGCTTTTGTAGAGGAACTATCATGGCTCAGATTACAAGGCAGAAGCATGGAATAGCCTGGTCAGGGCTCTGACCAGTGCTACCAATATCCCCCCTCTGGTGAACAATGTAGGAATCACTACAGAGATGTCAGGATGTGGGAGAAGGATACCCTCAATCATTGGATTGAGGAATGCAGGACTGGGGGAACCCAACATATTTGAAAGTGTCACTTACAAAGACTACTTGTAAGAGTTAAAAGCTGGATATAGTCAGCACTGGTATGCTTAATGGTATTCTGCTCTGTTCTGTTTTTGCCACAGCCATCACAGACCAGGAAATGAACATCCAGACCCATTCCACTAGATTGGCATGGATGGCAGAAGCATGTGGTATGTATGCACTCAAACAGTACTATTATTTTAACATTAAAAGTAAATACACCTTTATTGGTTTATTATAGAGTTGTATCAAATTGAGCATTAATTTCTCAACTGTAATAGGAAAGTATGCATGCATTAGTGTGGAGGCCAAAACAACAGCACCCTATTATAGGATTATAGGAAGTTTCTAGGCTATTGGTCATGAAGCCCTTATAAGACTAGCTAAAGTTTAGAACATGTTTAGACAAATGAGCACTAGATGCCCCTGTCCATCAGGGAAACTGCTGGAATTCCAGGGATGTACTTTCTGTTTCCCATCCAGTTATACAGGTTGTGCTTGAAAAGATGTAAAGAGGTACACTGCTTGGCATGGAGAGGGAGTCTCTTCCACAGATGGAGGGTTTTTTTCTGGGACACAAATCTGTCCTGTCAACATCTATTGATGTCACGGACCCAGGTTGAGGCTGAGCATGCAGGTTACTCTAGAGGACATTGATTTGTTGATATGCAGCAGTCCCATCAAGGCAGGGTCTGAGATCACCTTGTATGCCAGACAGAGATCATCTCTGTGGAGTCTGTATGAAACTGAATAGAGGGATAGGACTTTTAGACTATCTTTATATGGTAGATTTTTGAGGCCCTGGATTCTCCTGGTGAGGAACCTCTGCGGTCTCTCCAGCTGCTGCATGTGCTTTGCAAGGTACATGTTGAATGGGGCATTGTACTCAATAATGGGCCTTATAAGGGAAGAATACAGGGATGTTATGACCTCTTTTTCCCTGGATGAGATACCCTTACTTATGAGGTGAGCCATGTAGAAAGCTTTTTGGACAAAAGAAGCAATGTGGTGGTCAAAAGTCAGATTGCTATCAACCTGGGTGCTCAAATCCCTCACAACTGATTGAGTGCTTAGGACATTGTTATTAATGTAATACTTTGTGGGGATGTCACTCTCCTCAAAGTGGATGATGATGCATTTCTTGGTATTCAGCTTGAGGCCATGTTTCTGGCACCAGTCATTAGTTTAGGTGAGACCCTCTTAGAGGATGTCCACATCACTAGGGATTACAGGTAGTGCAAAGGCATAGGCTGTGCCTTTAAAAAAACACACTTACCAAATATATAATACTGTTAAGTTTTCATCAGTATTGCAATGTAACATCAGACCTCTAAAGCAGAGGCACCAATGGGCTGCTGTATACAGTAATCAGTATATCTGGAACATGCATATGTGCAATAAATGTACACTTCAAGGATTGGTCGCTATAGTCTGTAGTATATTGTGCATCTGTTAAGAGCTAGGTAGTCTTAACAGTAAGCAAGGTATTTGTAAGGAGTTGGTAGTCTTAAAAGCAAAGGTAACATAATAGAGTCGAATAACTATCAATGCTTTGTATGCCACATAAGAAGTTACTAATGTTCTCCTTTTTTTTCTCTCACCCCAACCCTTGTCTTATTTTATTATTTTTCTTTTTTAATTTTTTTTCTTTTTTGTTTTTTTCCCACAGCACAGCGAGTTAGGCCTGTCCCATGGGATCCACCTGGCCACAATGGTAGCACCCTCTCTGCTTCCCCTTCATTACCTGGCCCCTCAGGTAGTTCTGCTGTGCAGGATAGGCCAGTGGTTCTCTCTGGGAGGCAGTGGCAGAGGTGGTCAGTATATCACACAAAATGAACTGCCAGGCTTGGTGCATAGATTTGTGCACCACACAGTTTGTGCACACCTATGCCAGATGGAGACACTGCTGTCCATCATTGTATTGAATAACACAAGGAGACACAGATGTCTGATACTGCAGCCATTGTTGTAGTGAGCTGACAGTGATGGCAGTCCAGCTGGTGATGACTCAATTTTCACTGTCACCCAGCTTGACGTCCATGGGTTCATGATGTCCTCACCCTCACCACAATCACGGTTTTCACCCAACCTCTTTTGTCCTTCACTGTCCCTGTCTCTTGTCTTGTTTGTCTTGTCTGTCTGTAATTGCATCCTCACCTGCCCAAATTATCACACCCAGACACACCTATATCCCTTCCCCAACATTCCAAAATTCTTCTCTCCAAAAAAAAAGGGGGGGGGGTAAAAAAGGGTGCAGGTCCCACAAAAAAAAAAAAAAAAACAACAAACAAACAAAAAAAGAATCACCCCATACTTAGCTTTCCATTTCACACATGTATAACACACTTGATTAAGTCCAATTCAATATACAATAGATTGTGTTGTGGTTATCCTTGTCTCTGGAGGTGACAGTCCACATTCAGGTAATATTTTATATATATGTTCATGTTTGGTTCTTGAAGAAATGGATACCTATGGTTCTTTCTTACTTCCTTTCCTACTTCCTTCCTGCACATTCCTGCCTTCCTTTAACTTTATTCTTCCTTCTGCCTGCTCCCCATTTCAGCACTTTCCTGTCTTGTCTACGGTTCTCCTACATTTAAATCTATTACCACAAGAAGACTGGGAAAACTGTTGTGCATGTTGCACTTCATTGCTGTAATCTGCAGTTTCACAACAGTAAAACAAAACTTGCACACCCTCCCCAGGATTCATCAAGCTCTGCACGGTGTGCAGGAATAGTGCAAGAGCTGCTGCAGGCAATATGGATGACGTGCAATCCAGGAATAAGCTCCCGGGACATGCACGGGCACTCCTGCACTATTCCTGCATGGACACAGCCCCTGTATGCTAATTAGCTCATTTGCTGATAAAAACATGCAAATGAGGTGAATTAGTGATCCAGGAAACAGACAGGCCTCCATGCAGGATTAGTATAGACTGCAGAAATGTATTCAGCCAGTAGCTGAATACATTTCTACAAACTACAAAATGGAGGCATGACAGCTCGTAAAAATGCAAGTATTAGAAAGGTTAGGCATGACATAGACCAAATATATAACCATAGGCATGAAGATTAGTTGCAATATTATAAAAAAAATAACTGTTTTGGCTGATTTCGGCAGTTTAAGCATAGGGCAGTGGTGCACAAATGGGATTAGCCCAAAAATAATTTAAAAAAGCTGGAAATAAGCTTTTAAACCAAAATCATAATTTTGCCATAATAGTCAATGGCATGCATAACACAACAAGACCATGGAATAGTGGTTGCTAAGGGGGAAGGCTGAGTGTCATTTTTTTAACCATGCATTTGCAGTCAATCATATGCAAATTAGGGCAATGATACTGAATCACAGATTTTTCCTCATGCTAGTTTGCACCCAACCATGTAGGTGCAGTAATACCATAGTGTAAGCCTAAGAGCTAGATGACTTCATAAGGGGGTCTGTCATGCATGCTGTAAACTTATTGGAGCTCTGTGGCCTGTGTTTGCCTTAGCTAAGCACAGCTAAGAAAGGGGGTGTGTCTGAAGCTGACTAGCAGCATTTACATTGCCTAAATGGGTGTATGTGCTGTGCACCAGGTTTTAAACAAAAAAATAAATAAATAAACCAGGAAGTAGCAGTGCCATTCAGATCTGAGCACTGGGTTTGCGCAGTGTGCCTCTCGGCTTAAACAGGAAGGCAATGGGAAGGGAAAACAGCAGTAGGAAGGTAATCAAGGAGAACTAGCATAGCTGACAAGTGAAATGTAACAGAATCAGCCAATTACACAGGCAGGAGCCCAGCCCAGCACACTACTATAAACTACACATATACCTTTCCCACTGGTTTTTCCCATAAACTCTACACCACCGGTGTACACAAATGAGGAAATTTTACCTACCAAAAGCAACAAAATGATAGGGGCTGCTTTTGCTCTCATAAAACAATATTTGGAAGAGGCTGAGGGTGGTGAGGATGAGAATACTGATGGCCAACCCACAGTGTGGAGAAGGAGAAGGGTGTACAGACCCAGGGTAACCTACCAGGGGCTACATGAGCTGGAGATAGTGGAGCACTATAGGGTGGACAGGGACCTCCTACAGCAAATTGATGAGCTGCGCCGGCCACACCTCACACACAGAACCAACAGAGGGGAACCCATCCCAGTAGATACCAAGGTATGTGTAGGCTTAAGAAAACTAGCCACAGGTACCTTCCTAAGGCCAATTGGGGATATCATGGGGATCTCACAGGCATCAGCATCCAAGGTACTTCACTAGTTCCTGGATGCCATGTTAGCACATGTCAGTGAGCACATATATTTCCACCCGTGAGGGTTTGACCAGCAATATACATTTCTTCCACCAAATAGCATAATACCCTGAGGTAGTGGGCGCTATAGACTGGATGCACATACACATCAAAGCACCACCAGGTGAGCAGGGTAGGGTCTACATAAACCACAAGGGCTTCCCCTCCATCAACTGCCAGGTTGTGTGTGATGCCCAGGGCATTATAATGAATGTGTGTGCTGGCAGTTCTGGAAGCTATCATTACTCCCACATCTGGCATATAACGCTGCTGTACCTGAGATTTGCAAGTGGGGACATCCCATATGGCCACCTAGTGGGGGATACTGGTTACGCACTGGAGCAGTGGCTGATGGCACCCATCAGAAATGCACAAATACCCAAACAAGAACTCCATAATGAGGAACACACACAAACCAGAATCATAATAAAGCGTGTGTTTGGGTGGCTCAAGTCACAGTTCCGGTGCCTGGACATATCCGGTGGAGCCTTGCAATACTGTTCAGCTACTTGTACCCAAATTGTCATTGTATGTTACATGCTACACAATATCATCTGGCTGAAACAGCTGCAGCAGGAACAGCATGGGGCAGGGCCACACAGCCCCCCACCATTGCCAAGGCCAGCACAGGCACAGACTGACTCAGAGGAGGAACAACCTGAGCCTGCCCCTGTAGGCAGAAGGAGGCATGCCCAGTATGTCCAGGCCTTGACAAAGAGGCAACACATAGCACATACACTGACATGGTAGGAACCCAGGGAATGACACCTCTCTCTTACTCGTACATACAGTAAAAGGGATGCCAAACATGACACTACCTGTGCTTAACCATGCATAGGGTGTGTACTATGTGCATCTGACATAGTCAGCCCTGCAGCACCATCCTCACTACAGGCACAGCCACAAAGTAAGTCACTCTCCCTATTAATTGCTGAATGGAGTAGTATGTTCTGCTACTTGTATCTATGGTACGGATGTGAGCATGCAAGGGAATCGGGTGGTTGAATGGGATGGCAGCAGATAGTAGACACCTATATGGGCAGCATGAAATCCATAACAAATACTGGTGTCAACATAGTAGGCAGTACTAGACAAGGTGACAAATCCCACTGCAGGACATGTGCTGGGTCAAATGTGTGCCCATAGGGCACACAAATGCATGTCAGTGAGGCTCACATACCCAACAACAGTCTCAGCCAGCAGGTCAGGTGTAGACGACCCCAAATAAAGGCTGTGCTAAGGCCTCCAAATGATGGCAATTGAGAACAGCCCCCCTCCAGACCTACACAGACAGACTACAACAGATCAAACAGTTGAATGGTAGCTCTGAAGAGTAAGAAATCTGAAACTGAAATGTAGGTCAATAAAACCTAAGATATGTACTGCACTGATATGCCTCTAGTCTGCATGATAGGTCAAAATACAGAATGAAATGGAAGCCAACAGAGTATCTGAAATACCAGTACAATCATAGCAAATGTTTACAGTTTTCAGGTGTGCCCCCCCACAATCCTACATAGAAATGTAGTAACATGTATGTGTGGGTATAATAAAAGTGGAGCACAGATTACCTGAGCTGGCCAAATTAGCAGGATAGATTGTTGTACATGTACAATATGCAGGGGTCTGTGTGTTAGGTTGTTGTGTACTGTATATTGTGTGAAAGTGGTCAGCATGTAGGCATGGAGGGTTGTGTCCCGGTGTCTTATGGCTAGTACTGTTGATGACAGGGCCAAGTTCTAACAACTGCAGTACCAAACACAATGCATCCCAGCAAGACCTAATCCAGCAGTAATCCATACTAATTGTTCGGATGTAATATCTGTCACTATCTGAAAGATTGACATGACATGAATGTGGGCCCAGACATACACACATTACACAGGTGGAAATAGCCTAGACAGATAGTGTATAAAATGTTACTGTCAAATGGCTACACTTTTGGAATTGTACATACAGGTTAGCAGCACATCATTTGTCTGTGTAGTATGGAATACTGATGTAGTCTGGCCAAACACTTGCAGACTACAAAAGGCACAGTTATGAAGTATTGAGAAACCGCTGGTGCCCTTGCACATGCCAACATAAGGGGAATGCCCCATGTATATCTGTGAGTCAGCTGCAAGAAGCTTTCATAGCACCCCATCATCAGCCACAGGTTCATCACAGGTCATATCCCTGCTGTTGGGAATGAGTACAATATGACCCACACTTCTGTATGGGAATACCCACAGAATGCAGCATGCTGAATAGGTATCCCATGCAGGTGTGACCCTAGCTGTAAGCAGCACCCTGCCAGCATCCACACCAATGGATTAATAATGACAGAAACTATTGCCATTAACCACACTTACCCTGTCACCCCAGGGGAATCCAGTGGCTTCCAGCCTGGGATTGTAGGAGTGACAGAATGCACTGACCTGCTACAGATGGCCTGCATCAATACTAAATGCCCTACAGTCCTCTGTCAAATGCCTGTGTCTCACCCTTACTGATAATGTAAGTTATCTCATGGAGTCCCAATCAAGTGCATAACACAGTCCACAGAACACAACTGCAAGGCCATGTCAACAAATCCCAGTAACATGTCCACCATGTCCTACTGCATGAACTGTGGACCAACCCCTTAATACTGCTGGGATGAAGTAATAACTATAGGGATACTTATCAGATATCACTTGCATAATGTTAGGAAGAGGCTCGAATAACAGAGGGGGGTAGAAGCATGGATGCCATGGAGTGTGTGAAGTCTGAAACTCTGATGTGTGCCCATACTATCCCTGCTTGCAAACCCAGGAATGGGTAGCTACAAACCTGCTTGTAAACGACAATGTGAAGGGGAAATTACCAGAAATATGAGCCCTGCCTCTGGGTAACCTGTGTGAATCTGTACAGCAGAAAGGCATGGCCACAGCAGGATATGGCCATTCTGTCACGTTGATAGATGTACAAGCATGGGATCTACAGCCACCATGGTACCAAGGTGCTGGGCCATTTACACAGACCCATCTGCAAGTGTCTGCAGCTCCCCCTCCAGAATGTCATAATTGCGCAAAAATATGTAGACTGTAGACCACAATACTGGACACAGCTTCATTCATCTTGTATTCCCCAGGAAATTACTACAAGCAAATAAGTATATCTGTCAGCAGTTGATGACATAATACATCACAGTGTAAAACAGTACATGTGTCTGAATATCTCTGCTAACACCAAAACCATGTAGCAGAAGCAGCACAGACACAATTAGTTACAGTATTCCAGTATCCTTTGCCCATTGTGACTCCATATTGTCAACCTATCTACAGATATCCTGCAGAAACAGGTTGCCAGCTGTATGTGTAGAACACAAATGCCTGCACTGGAATACAGCCTAACTGGAATGGATTCACACATTCAATACAGAAGGTCATACTGGGCATGCTCCCATACTTAGAGAAACAAAGCTCATGTCTGACAACAAAATACAGAAGGGTCATACTGGGCATCCTCCCATGCTTATAGAAATGAAGCCCATGTCTGGCAACAACAGTAGAATATACATATGTTTCAGTGGCGGATGTCTGTGCACCCACACAACATTGCACACCAGTCATGCTTTGCACAAAAATCAGATAGAAATACACACATATATCCAAGGACAACACACTATAATAGGTCAAGTATACACAAACAGAGATGTGGGGAGGATAGAGACAGACATTGACAAAGAGGTTCGCATCATGAGGCTTGTCCCACCCACCAAATATCCAATTGGCCAATATCACATGATGTGCCAATGTCTATCACTGGAGACATTTGCTTCTGGTAGCCCTCAGCACTATAGTGTCTGTGGTGCTTGTAATAACTGTGTAACATGAAAGTACTATTCATTATTCATCTAGCAGTTGTACAAACAGTCCTGTGAAATGTAAAGTTGTGTTTGACTGAGTGTTGTGTGTGTGTTTCCAGAGGAATGTTTTATGGCCCATTCACACACACTGCACTCCCCATTGCCCTAGATTAGCTAGCCTGCTGATGTCAGTTACCTTGGAATTCCACTTTGGAGAATAAGCACCCTTGTACGTTCTGTGGTGCATGCAGTAACTCCATAATGCTATAGTGTGATGTATTAGTTAGGTAAGAGTTTTATTCCCAGACATAGCAACTGTGAAACTCTTTATGTGTGTGTGTGTAGGTTATAAATGCTTTTGAGGCCATTCACAGTCACTACAGCTCCCATTGTCCTACTTTAGCAAGCCTCTTGATGTCAGTCACCTTAAATACCTCCTTGGACAAAATTCAGCCCTGTATACTCTGTGATGTGTGCGGTAACTGCGTAATGCTATAGTGTGATGTACTAGTTAGGTCAAAGTTCTAATCCCAGGCATGGCAACTGTAAAGCACTGTGTGTGTAGGGATCAATGATTTTGAGGCCATTCATAGACACTACACCTCCCATTGCCCTACTTTAGCAAGGCTGCTGATGTCATATATCCTGAAATACACATTTGGATAAGAGCTAGTCCTATAAGCTCCGTGGCACGTGCGATAACTGCATAATTATGTAGTGTGATGTACTAATTAAGTAGGAGTTCTAATCCCAGACATGGCTACTGTAAAACACAGTGTGTGTGTGTGTGTGTGTGTGTGTGTGTGTGTGTGTGTGTGTGTGTGTGTGTGTGTGTGTGTGTGTGTGTGCAAGGATCAATGATGTTGAGGCCATTCATAGACACTACACCTCCCATTGCCCTACTTTAGCAAGGCTGCTGATGTCATTCACCTTGAAATACACCTTTGGAGGAGGGCTAACTCTGTAAGCTCTGTGGCGTGTGAGATAACTGTGTTGTGCTATAGTGTGATGTACTAGTTAGGTAGGAGTTCTAATCCCAGAGATGGAAACTGTGAACCTTGGTGTGTGTGCAGGGATCAATAATTTTGAAGCCATTCATAGACACTACACCTCCCATTGCCCTATTTTAGCAAGGCAGTTGATGTCATTCACCTTGAAATACACTTTTGGAAAAAAGCTAGCCCTATAAGGTCTGTGGCACATGCAATGACTGCGTAATGCTGTAGTATAATTTGCTAGTTAGGTAGGAGTTCTAATCTCAGACATGGCAACTGTGGAGCTCTTTGTGTGTGTGTGTGTGTGTGTGTGTGTGTGTGTGTGTGTGTGTGTGTGTGTGTGTGTATAGAGAGTAATGCTTTTGAGGCCATTTACAGTCACTACACCTCCCATTGCCCTACTTTTGCAAGCCTGATGATGTCATCTACCTTGAAATATACATTTGGAGAAGGGCTAGCCTTATAAGCTCCGTGGTGTCTGCCATAAATGCAGAAAAATGTAGTAGCAGTAACTACACAGCTATGGGTTTGAATGCCATCTGTGGTAAGTGTTTCTGTGTGCACTTCAAAGATTTTGTCCCTATTTACAACCAGTAATCATCTCAGACCCTGACTTTAGCAGTCCTGCAGATGTCATCCACCTTACAAGTATCTGTTGCGAAAGCTGCCCCAAGTCAGGTCAGTGGTGCATGTGGTAAATGTGTAATAGAATGGTCTGTAAAGGTTGTTAGATAGAGGTTTGAACCTTACCCTTGGTAAATGTGTGATTAGGGTAAAATTATTTTGGGGATCTCTCACCCACTACATCACCCAGTGCCAGTATTTACAAGGGCTGGTAATGTTCCTCACCTTAAACGTACCTTGGGACAACAGCCATTCAATAAGCTCCATGGCACGTGTGATAAATGTGGTACACTGTAGTAGCAATACACGGCTAGGTAGGGGTTTGAATCTCAGTACTGGCAAGTGTGTGTGTGTGTGTGTGTGTGTGTGTGTGTGTGTGTGTGTGTGTGTGTGTGTGTGTGTGTGTGTGTGTGTGTTTCATCAGTATCCTGTGTGGAGGTTGCTGTGGTTGTGTAATGACAGGATGCATTGTGGGGTGGGTTTTGCTAAATTATTATATTGAGGACCTACTATATGTCACAATGTCCACCTTACGAGGACAACAAATTTCAAATGGCAGAGAGGCTGGTGTAGACAATCTGTAGCCCTACATGTGACATTATGGATCAGTGAACAATATAGGAAACCCTTGTATTACTCAGAGAACACTCTACACCCAGGTCTCATACACAAATACAGTTGGCTAGGCAACAAACACTATAGTGGTAGTTCCCTGCATATTGCCCACAGATAGTAACCACGGTATGACTGCAGTGGACTACATGCTTGTTGACCACAACACTGCCACTGACATCAGAATGTACTGTGATGTGTAACATCTCCTGACTGAGTGTGTGTTATCCAGCAAGTAAAAGGACATAGCACCCTGTTACATCCGTACAATAGGCAAATAATTGCTTACAGTGGTCCTTTGCTATGTTCCCCACTGAATGCCTGCAACAACTGCAGAGTCTGCAAATGTAACCCACAAAGGGAATACCTTGCCATCTACACATGCCTTGTACGGACAGATGCCACTAACTCCACTGAATACCTGTATCATGCTGTCAATGTAGGTGCAGGCATGACCTCAGTTCCATAGTCAGGTCTCACCACATAAGGTCAGGAATACCACATCAGATGATAACAATCTGTCCACACAACATGCCCCAGAGACCCCAAGTACACTTCCACACATCACAGAACATGCATGTGGGACATATGCACAACCCAGACACTGTCCATGTTATGGAATATAGATCACATACATGGCAAGCAATGCACAGCACTGGCCACTCACAACAGTAACCCAGATGAGTGGATGGTGAATACAATACACACCTGTGTGGGTCAATCCAGGGACTAACCCCCTGAACCACACTGGAGACCATTGTCATGTGGCCTGATGCCAAGATATTCCCTTTCCTTGCCTTGTACAGGCTTCTGGCACTGTCAACTACCACACACCTTTGAAGCAATGAACCCATGCATACCCGTACTGGCAAATTTGTGTGTGTGTGTGTGTGTGTGTGTGTGTGTGTGTGTGTGTGTGTGTGTGTGTGTGTGTGTGTGTGTGTGTGTGTGTGTGTGTGTGTGTGTGTGTGTGTGGAGATTAAGCCGTTCACACTCACTACACCTCCCATTGCCCTACAGTAGTATGCCTTCTGATGTCAGTCTCCTTGAAATAATCCTTTGGCCATATATCAGCCTTATAAGCTCTGTGGCACATGTGATAACTGCTTAATACTGTAGTGTAGCAAATTAGTTAGATAGGAGTTCTATTTCTGATCCTGCCAACTGTGATAATGTGTGGGGATGTGTCTTCCTTGACACCTGCTTTTGTGGACCATCACATGTACTACACTTCCCTTACTCCTCCTTTATCACTATTGCTGATGTCACTCACCTTCAAAAATACCTTTGGAAAGCTCTCCAACATGTAAACTCTGTGGTGCATGCAATAACTACATAACAATATAATAGCAATACATAGTCTGGTAGGGATTTGAAACTCAGTATTGGTAAGTGTGCGTTTGTGTTATCAGTGTCCTGTTGGGGTAATTGTGTAATGACAGTGTCCATTCAGTGTGGGTTTTGTCACATCATTATATTGAGGAGCTACATGTCCCATTGTCAACATTACATGCTCAACATTTTCCAAACATTGCAGAGATTCTTGTCGACAATCCTCAGCCATAAATGTGTACACCCATGTGCAATTATCATGTGGCAGTATGGATTAGTACACAATATAGGCAACCGTCATAATGCCCAGATAGCACTCTTCACCCATGGATCATACACAGACATGCTTGGCTCTTACTGTCCTACTCCCTTCATTTCTTAATTTGTCTCTGTCTGTCTCTCTCACTCCCTCTCTGGTGGATGTGGAAAAGTACACCTGCTTTGCTTAGGCAGTAGCTTGAGTTTTGTAAGTGATGCTCATGATCAGCTGATGGCCTATGCACAAATTGCAGTCCCCCACTAGCTGATTGCATGTGGATCAGATGTGGTATCATTCCTATAGCCAATTGAATGGAAACACACTCCTATAACTAAGCACTTCATATGGGTGTTGGTCCTTTTCCTTCACTGTGAGCAGGACTTCATGTGGGTGTTTGATAAACAGCATCACAGAGGGTAGTTAGATATACCTCTTACAACATACACTGTGGAGACTGGCCAGCAAATACGAGGGGATGTTCCAGACATGAGGACAGAATGTAAGTATTGCTCTTCTACATTTGAAGTAATGTTAGTTTAACAGGGTTTCTGTGGATATGGCTGTTCTACATGATTTAATATCTGTCATGACAGTGTTATGTGGTTCAGAAAACTCTCACCTGTAGGGCTATCTGTAAACTGGCCAGTGTTTGGAGTCTTACATATGTTGTGTTACTCACACATTTCATATCTTTAGAAATGCAGTAGCATACTCTGAGGATTGCGGTCAGTACATGGTGACAGCCATATGAGTCACTGACTTCATATCCCTCAGAAGACATATGTCACAACAAACCCTATTACACCAGTAAATGTATGGGTTTATCATAGCAACATGTCAATATTGGCCCTATGTTTGTGCCTCCAGCCACAGCTCTGTTAACCTTTGTACATGTGTCATGCAGTAAGAGGTGCATATGTTCAGTACATCATTATTTATTGACATCATACCAGATAACAAGCCAGTGAGATATCAGACTGCTAGACATGTTATGTATAGTAGGTCTTATATTTGAGGAGAAAACCTGGATATTCTGTTGTAGTGTGTACAGTAGTGAGGTCTGTGTACTTATGGTAATTGTCGACAGTGTGTGTATTGTGAATATGTACCTGGCCTCTGTACAGACTGTGGTAGATGTCATTGTTCTTGTTCCTGCTCTATATGATGTTGCATGCTGCGTCAGTGTATGGTACCCTATCGGCATACATTTTAGTAGGGCCAGACCGACATTGGAATACACTGTATATTGGCCCAGTATATGTAGGGTTAGTGTGTGAGTGGCAAATATGAGGATGGTGTTGTTCACACAGTCCATATACTGTAATATTAAGTACGCTAACCATATGTGACTGTGGCTGTGTTCAGACTGGTTGTGGGTATGCACTTTCTCACAGGTGTCTGTTAATCCATGCTGTTACATGCCTGTAAATCCTGCTATATTTGCAGGTACATGTGTATTCACCCATGAGAAATGTAGGCCAGTGTTGCGGCTGTCTGCCTGTAGTTTTCACAGTGCTTTGTGACATGCCTAGCAGCTTAGTGTATTTACCCAGTGTGATGTTATGTCCAGATATTTGACAGATGTACTGTTGCCGGGCCACAATAACTGTTGGGTATTTCTGACAAAGCAGTGGGATGCTGTACAGATGCATGTCACTAACTAGTGGGTAGTATGTGGGCTTGGGACCTCTGCTCCTCTGGTTATTATGTGTCAGGAAAGACAGGAGTGTGTGAATAAATAAACTGTGCAAGCTTACCTATTCCAGTATTTTTGTGATATCCCCATTTACATGGCTGTAATGATCCACTTTGTCAGGCTTGGTCCACACGTCTTGCACTAAGGGGTTCTGTATATACCACATGACTGACCAGAGTATGTCAGACTGTTCACATTCATTGGTCATATATCTGCTGTATTCCACAGGATCATTACTGTGATTTGTGTTGTACTGTACTATGATGATTTTATGATGTCTGTCAGTAACTGATGGCGTACATCTCAATATCAGATGTGACTTCTCATACATTTCTGTTAAGACAACCCCTGTTACAGTAGCAACAGTCTACATTTATACCTGCAATACTTACATGACATCCCCTTGCACTAAGAGGTTGTGACTATTTGTGCTGAGATATGACTCCACTACGTTATGGACATATGTTATACATGTATGTATATATATATATATCTATATATATATATATATATATATATATATATATATATATATATATATATATATATATATATATACATATATATATATATATATATATACACACACACACACACACACACACACACACACACACACACACACACACACACACATATATATATATATATATATATATATATATATATATATATATATATATATATGACCATAGGTTTACTATCATAAAATTGAAACTCAAAATAAAACGTGTCTTAATGTTCGAATTGAAACATCGGAAATGAACATTTCCGTATTTCCCTAATGTCGAAAACAGCTGTGTATTGTCGAAAATGTCGCTCGTGACATTTCCGACAATCAACAGCACTCCCACCCGTCCCGTAACTCCCTACCAAACTAGCCTAAACTCACAGTTATGCAGGGGAAAAAGCCCCCCCTGCACCCCCCTGTGGGGGGCTGCACCCCCCACACCCCCCCTAACTTAATATTCCAACTCCGAGATAGCACTACAGTGAGGAAAGGGATGTATTTCCCTAACCGCAATGTACCGCAATCCCCTCACATGAGTGAACGTTATAATTACGAATGCACAGTCCATTCACAATGATAACGTTCGCTCACATAACCTGCCGAACTATGAAGTATTCGAACATCTGTTGTTCGAATACTTCATAGCCGTGCAATTGCACGTCGGCATTGTGATAGTAAACCATGACCATATATATAACGCAATATGCAGATGTATATAAATACATATATAAATATATATATATATATATATATATATATATATATATATATATATGTGTGTATGTACATGTATACATATATCTACATATGTATGTATATATATATATATATATATATATATATATATATATATATATATATATATATATATACATATCCTTGTTATGTGTAAACATGAATGTTGCATATACCTTCCCAGATTGATCACACCATATTTATCTGATATGTGTATATTTAGATATAACAACATACTTGATTCAACACTAATATCACTAACAAAGACTACACAATTGTAGAAGTCAAAGCAGTTGTGCAATACTATTCAGTATGTGTACTAACAGATATATTGGAAAAAAAACAACCGTTCTTTTCATAACTGTGCTGGCTTAGTGGTAAACTGCGGTGACTATAGTATGCAGGGTCCTGGGTTCAAGACCTACAAGGGTTGTTTACTTTTTTGCTGGGCAGAACAAGGGCTATTGGATACATAGTGGTTAAGGCAGTTTTGAGCAGCTTTAAGTGAGTTTGCGTGACGGTAAGCACTGCTAACGTACAGTTAAACGTATAGGCACTAACACCATTTCAATTTTGCTTACCAGTGCGCAAATCTGCTTAGCATTTATATTGCAGCAATGCTGAAACCTGTTAAGCATGGCTCAGCCCTAGTAACCAGTGATTACATTCTAGTCTGAGAAAATAGCAGGATAATGACTTCTATAATAAGTATATTTAATTCCATGTACATAACAAGCATCTATGTGCTGTCATTACAGTAGCAAGAGGTGTGAGTCTACTGTCTGGGACACCTGAGTATATATGGCTTGTACAACACTCTTTTCCATTTGAATATGTTGCATATATGGGTAGTATTCCAGGTTATATGCAGTCACACTGGCATGTTGTGTATCATTACATTACTACTGTTGACAGTGCTTTGCCATGTAAGAGTGCAGATTGTAGTACTGGAACCAAACACTTCTGCATGCAGATGGACTCTGAGTCCTCACTGTCATGTTCTTGGTGTGTGAGCTGTGTGTCATTAAGTATTTCCTACTGAATATTGATCTGACATGTGGATATTAACTGTAGACTACTGTGTGTATAGGACATGCCATTGAAGGCTGCTGTCATGTAGTAATGGCATACCTATCAGTGTCAGAGGTTTATCTCTCAACACATTCATCATAATGCATAACCAGTTGGCTAGCTGATGTCTGTCTGTCCTCTGTACAGATGTGCAGATGTCAGGTATCCATCTTGGCTGCTTACAGGCAATCTATGCTTGAGTGACACTGACATGTCTGCCCAGCTCTGTTATGAATGCCACAGCTAGGAATCCCCACCGTGTATGCACAACATGCCACAGATACCGCGACTACACAACCACAGTCAACAGAACATGCTTGGGTACAGGTCTCTAAGACAGACACAAAACATGTTACGTAATACATGTTGCATGCATGTCAATTGGAGCACCTCACTGGCCTTCTGCAAGAGGTAACCAGATGACTGGATGTTGCATTTAACTCTTACCCTGAGGATCACTCCCATGGCATCAGTTGATAGATGGCCTGCTGGAAAATGGCAGGTGGCATGATACCACTGTACCCATATCCCCTACTCTTCCCAACTCTCCATGGACAATATCCTGGTACACACCTATGAACACCTGCACCTATGGACTGCAGTACTGACAAATGTGTCATTGTGCATTACTGAGAATAACAGTGTATGTGTGTTTGTAAATCTGTAGTTGATAATACCCTGAGGCCCTTCACACCCACTGCACCCCCCATTGCCATAGTTAGATATGGCTGCTGCTGTAATGGACATTACATATACCTTGTTACACTCTTCACCCTATGAGCTACCTGGAGCTTGCAGTACAAGCAAAACACTGTTGTAGAAATGGGTAGATAGGCATGGGTTACCCTCTGAGTCCTGGCACATGTGTGTATGTGTGCAAGTGTGTATATTTGTAGGATACAGCATTCTGAGGCCACATTCTCCTAATACAATACACCTTGCCACACAGTATAAGGGATAGTGATGTTGCTGACCATAGGAGAGCCATGCCAAAAGCATCACCCTGCTATCCCTGTGACACATGCAATAGATGTATATCCCTGTAGTAACACTCTTGAGATAGGCAAGGGGTTGTATTGCAGACGTGGTCAATGTGTGATGGTGGGTATGTCAGAGTATTATCATGGGTTTCAGTGAGTACAATATCCAATGTGGAGTGTGGGTGTGGGTATACTGTCTTTACACAATGGTACCCCCAGTACATGTCCCAAGGTCCACTGTATGGAGACCACTGTCACCATCAACCATACATGTAACTGACTACACTATCCAGCCCAATGATGCATGTGCTGTGCACAACTTATCTGTAACCGAATGGACACACTGACAAGGTAGTTAGCACTGATAAACCCAGGTCTCTCAGATGTGTGTATGCCTGTTATGTGTTTGTCAATGTGTATATAACAATATGTTGCACTATGTATAGTTCATAAAGAACCAGTACATCCCCCATTACCATACTGTACAAAGCCAGGTGATGTTCTTCACTTAACATGCAACTTAGGACACACCTCATCCTAAAAGCTGTGTGGTGTGTACAATTAAGGCCACACAGTAGTAGCAATAAGTACATAGGTAGAGGTTCTAGTCCCAGGGTTGCCAAGTTAGAGTGTGTGTGTATGTGAAGAGATCTACTTCAGTTTGCAGAAAATACATGTCCCAGAAGGTCATCTGACTGAGGACTGACTGGTAAATGCTAACATTTTACAGGTATCATCTTATGGAGATTCATCACATCAAAATTAGTAGTAGATGTGTAAATGCCCTCTTTCCCACTATATATCTGTACAGAGATAGTGAGGTTGGTATATATAGCTGAGTGTGGATCTTGTGGACACAGCCACCATCATTGTGGTTATTGTTGAGTGCATCCCCCTGCTTAGTTGGCTATAATACTGTACAGTTTATGTTAACATGTTAAGTAGTTGTCAATCATACTATCTTCAGTTCTACACCACCCCACAGCCTCCAAAGGGTAGGGCTGTGCCACGCACACCAGCACACATATGTTTACCAAGTTGAGGATTGCACTACATTGGGGAAGGGGACATATACCATGGCAGCACCATCGTCAATGACATTAAACTAGCAAACTGATTATTTCCCAATGTGACTTTGTGCCTATTCTGTCTTGGTGGAATTACATAGGTTAAAATGGCTTCCTTGCAAAAGTACATACATCCATGTGTACAGTATTCTCTGTGTATTGCAACAAAATCAAAGCCTCTGTGTGTGTGTGTGTGTGTGTGTGTGTGTGTGTGTGTGTGTGTGTGTGTGTGTGTGTTTGTGTGTGTGTATGTGTGTGTTTGTGTGATCTCTGCAAAATAATGGTGGGCACCTGAAAGATCACGGATGTTGTCAATAATAGCAGAATGAGTAGCCCTCTGCAGCCTCAGACCTTGTCTGTATAGCATTCCATACGTGCCCGCGCCTCCATCATGGCCTGAAACATGTGTCTGGTGACACCAGCTGTGGCACTTCTGCCAGGGGCATGATGACCAGAAGCCCTCCTATGGGCACTCCTGTACATCTACCTGTGTGGTACCTCACCAGGCATCCTGCTATGGCTGCTGTGTCCAGACACACCCTGTCATAGTCACCACACTGTCCTGTCCTATACCACCACCCGCCAACTGTCCGTTATCTATGGCCACTGGTGATGGGGTATGTATAAGCAATGTTACTGTGTGCGGGGATAGGGTGGATAACAGTGGGATGTCAAATGATGGCACATCTTTAGCCCCTGACAACCCTGCCTGTGCCTCAACACACCTATCATCATTGTCAGAGTCTGTATGGACACTAACATCAGTTTGCCTGCAGGAGGGACCGTTAACCACCTCACCACCTGTGAGGGGAAAGCAAGAAACGCACATTCAGACCTGTATGTCATTGCATAACTGTACACACACACACACACACACACACACACACACACACACACACACACACACACACACACACACAGGTGAGGTTGCACAAAGATATTACACACAGTCCTCTCATTACCCATCTGTCAACATGCATGAGATATGGCACTCAACAGCATGCACTGCTGCTATAGTCAATACCTGTTACCAACATTATACATCCCTGTGATGCATGAGTTGTGTTAATAGGTGATTCCCCTTCCCCTGGAGCACACTGCACCCATGTACACAGTATTGCTGTGCACCTGTTCAGCACCCTGGCATGTACTGTGTACCATACCTCATAGGTTTATACGCCATTGCTAAATGTGTATGTGTGTGTCAGTTATGTTTGCTCTGCTGCTCACAGCCCCTATTTGTTTGTCTGACACATAACTGGGGTGATATGTGGACAGATGTCAATAGTGAATGCCTGATCTCTGATTTGCAGAGCTCATCATCAGTGGTGCATGTATGACCAATAAAATATAATTACACTGACAACCTTCAAACCTTACCGTGGCTATGAGGAGTGTACACACCCTTATTGACATGGCACCCTTTTCCCTGATATGCCTTGGGGCCACAATACTGCATATGTTAACATTACACAAACCTGATATGTGACCTATGACCTGTGCAATCAAATGCAGTATCATACAAATGTGTTAGTTGTGCAGATGCTGAATGAGATGCATAAAATATATGGGTGCATAAGTGTGCATGCCCTTAACATGATGGTTTGTTGCACCAACTATTAAGTGTACTACAGCAGTCACTATTTCTGGAAGGGGTAAACTAGCATGGCCCATTTGCACTTGCCAGTATTTGGTCACTCTGCCCTACAATTGTCCCCCAACTCTGCAAGATTGCAAGGTCAACTCATGTGCACAGCCCTTGGAGGTCGCACGGTGCCTTCACTATTGCTGTGGAGTCAGGGTTATGTTTGACACAATTCATGATCTTGATTGTGTGCAGATACAGCCATTCTTAGTGAGGTTTGGATGTCTGCTTCAGCTCACTGTTGTATTTCAGGATGACACTGCCTCCCCATCATCAGCCTTTTTTGCAGATGCTTGACAACTATGGGCTACACAAGTGTCATTTTGCAGTGTCCCAGATTCAGAACACCATGTGTACAGGCCTAGTCCCTGCTAATGAACGGCAAACATACAGGTGTACGTTGGCACCAGTAAGGTACAGATGCGGATGGTGGGCCTGAGATGGAGTGAGGTGTTGCTTGTGCAGCACATGTATCTTAATTGATACTGTCGGTAGGTTTCACATTTGGTCTTGGTACACCATTACACATTGCAACACATGCCTTTGGGGGACTTTTGATATTATGCATATGCTACCTGTAGAGAGCCCTGGCTAATGTTTCCTGTGGAACAACTGTCCCATCTGATTACCCTATCCCATAGGCCACACTTATGCAGAGTCCAGGCAATTGTCGACAGAGGTACTGCACAGCCAGTACTTGCTAGACATTCCTGCAACTCCCTCAGTATTGTGGCATGTTTCTAGACAGCCTCCATGAACAGTTTGCAACATGTGTCATCATCTATCTTAGATGGCCATCTGTTTATTTTCTATATTAATGTTGTCTCATACTTCCTCGTCACATACATGACTGTATGTACTGTTTGCCATTGTATATACAATGATGAGGTAAGGCTCCATGTCCCACTACTGTGTGCTACCTGTTGGGTATGGGATCCATTCCATGGCATGTAAGATGTGTGCAAGCCACAGCTGACTCTGTTGCAGGTGAGTGGGCAAATGTGATGGACATACGTCTTGGACAGCAGACCATTTCTTGGAGTGACACTGAGGACCTGTACTTGCTGGAAGGTGCATACTCATGAAGAGTGAATGCTGTCATTACCTCAAAAGCTGATTCCATAATATGTTATCTGGAGTGTGTACACACATATTCTTCCAGTGTTTGTTAAGGTATGTATTCCCCATATTTTCTGTCCTAACGTAGGATTCCATATTACACATTCATTGCTCATGTTAGGACCACATTACAAGTTGTAAGGGTTGAGGAATGTGGCATTGTAATATGCCTTTGTGTAGATCTGTAACAGTTGCCATTGTAATAGTGGTATATACACTGTTATAGCAATGTATATGGGTGATGTTTCAGACATGTTCCTACTGTAGGCCATTTGTCCCACCATTATGTTCATCTCTGTGCACACATCTTGCAATGACAGGTTGTTAGTTATATTGCAGGACTCTTATATACCCTTCAGATATGCCACTATGGTGTCCACTGTGATGCAGTGCAGTTAACAGCAACAATAAGTGAACATGTACAGCATGCATTATGGGTAGGTGTGTTAAATATGTGCATGGCAAATACCATGGCCATAACATGGCCAGCGTATTGTCAAACCTGAACAAACAAAACCATACTCACCAGCTACAGGCTGCTGCACCAGAGGTATACCAGAGGGACCTACATAGTTGTTTGAGAGATGTGATGTCAATAGCCACACCTGTGGCATTGGTACAGGGTGGGAGTAGCATTTCAGTACATCAAAAGTACAAACCCACAATACTAAAGATTATGCACATCTGTTCATTACTACAATGCAGCAACAGATTATATAAATTTTATCTCACATATGCATGGTTAAACTCTACAGATGCAGATGAATAAGCAACAGTGGTCTACTGATTTGCCCTGGGGCCTTACCTGCATGCTTCTCATCCATTGTGTGGGTAGCACCCACCTCCACAATGCTATCTGCTGGGTCTTGTCTTTGCTGGCAGGCAGGTGGCCCGAGGCTGGCAAGGAGCTCCTCAGCATGTGTCGGGGGGGTGGATGGCATGATCCCCCCCTGTGGCTAGCTGGTCCCTCCTAACTGCAGCAGCACGCTGACGGTTATGGTGGATGATATCAGTCCCCCGATGTCGGACCTGCTTATAACTGCAGTTATGCAGGCTGGCATCGTTTACCCTGTGGACGAGCTCATTCCACAGGGCAGTCCTCTGCTGCAGACCATGGGCTGTACGGGCAAACAGGGTGTGGTAGTGCTGCACCAGGCAGTTTATTATGACTTCATTTTTCTGGGGGGAATAAACTGGCAAATGCTCTCTAGACATGGTGCCTGAAAGACCTAAAGAGGAAAAAAGGTCTGAGGACCTCATACTGCAAGGATATAATAGTTGTTAATTGACATCTTTGTCTCCACCCACCATATCTGCAACAATAATCTGAACACACAACTCAACAGGTATGTTTACAGCAAACATACTTTTGGGACATATATCGTATTGTACGACAAACAGTGCAAAATGTTTTAGTCATGTTCCATGTTGAAACACTATCATTGGTGGCCTGTGGCT
Source organism: Protopterus annectens (assembly GCF_019279795.1). NCBI lineage: Eukaryota > Metazoa > Chordata > Ceratodontiformes > Protopteridae > Protopterus > Protopterus annectens. The sequence continues at coordinate 1,126,026,278 of NC_056741.1, read as the reverse complement.
AACAATGTCACCTGCATGCCATTGTAAGGACCACTATGGTTCCATATATGCAAGTGTTCTGTTTGCTATGTGACTGCTCCAAATATGGTGTTTTGTGTTAATGGAGATATCTAAGCATGCTGGTAGACAATCCTGGATTGTGTGGACTATTATTTACCCACATATGTGCTATAACTGTGACACAATAGCATGTTTGGGAAGCCTGTTCCCAGCAGAACCACCTCACCCATCTCATCTGGCCATGTTACCAGGCCACAAGCACATCTGGGACCCACCCCGGGACCTCATCATCTCCTGGTCATGCACTGCCTTCAGGTGGAACCAATTCAGGGGATGGTGTTCACCTCCCCCCAGGAGCACACAGAGACAGGATCCTGTCACCTGAAGTCAGGTCCAGGGTCTGGTGCATATGGAGTTCCACAGAGACTAGGGGGATGTGCTGCACCACCTTGAGGCACTCGGTACACAATTACAAGGTCTGCATGCTCCTCCTGCTCAGCTCCCAGCTCAGGCACCTTCAGGGCTGTGAAGGTGCAATTCTGATTGCCCATGGGTGGGGACCTTGGTCCCACTGTTTCTATTTGGGGGCTCATGGGCTTCCACTTTCCAAACACCACTCCCCATCCAAGATGTTTACCCATCACATGTGTCATATAATGCCCCTGTATGCTGTCTTTTCTGTCTTCCAACCCAACCTACCTCTCCAAATATACCTACTATCCTTCCCCAGTATACCAATCTCACCTTCACAAACAAGGGCAATGTCTGTTTCACACGCACTTACTACTGTACATATATATATATATATATATATATATATATATATATATATATATATATATATATATATAAATATATATATGTGTGTGTGTGTGTGTGTGTGTGTGTGTGTGTGTGTGTGTGTGTGTGTGTGTGTGTAGATATGTGTGATGTTTTCTCACACATATCATGCAGCACTGTCATTCAACAGTAGGGGAAATATATATACATATATATATATATATATATATATATATATATATATATATATATATATAGATAGATATATATATGTGTGTGTGTGTGTGTGTGTTTGTATAAATGTGGACATACACGCACACACACACACACACACACACACACACACACACACACACACACACACACATATATCTGTATATCTGCAGACATACACACATATATATATATATATATATATATATATATATATATATATATATATATATATATATATATATATATATATATAGGGTGCATTCAAACATCAGGTCCACACTCTAACTCTCTTTCCTCCATGGCTGCACTGTTCTGCCTTGCTACAAAACAGACAGGTGTCACTCCTTGTTAATTGCATGCAGCCAGCTGTGTACTACTTCCAATTGTCACTGTCATGGCAATCCACTACTATAAATTGCTACATCATGTGGACATTGCCTCTTTACCTTTCCTGTATGGAAGACATCCTTTGTGTGTTTAGGCAGCAGTGTTACAGACAACAGGTAGCAATACCTCTTACAACAGGATCTTTCAGACACAGGCCAACTACATATTTGTATAAGGTTCCAGACCTACGGACAGTGTGAGTATTGTTGTTATATGCATTGTATACCACCAGTTTTACAGGGTTTGTGTGTACATGCTTGTTTTGCTTGGAATGCAGTCTGTCTGCCTAGCTCTCAACTGTGGGCCTATCCACATGATGGCCAGAGGATTGGCTGTTATGTTTTGTCTGTTCACCACACAGGTCGTGTCTCTGATATATCAGTGGCATTCTCTCTGTTGAGTGCTATCAGTACATGGCTACATCCATTTGTGTTTCTGACTTCATATTCCTGAATAAGGGTATGTTGCAACCAATCCTTTAACACCAGCAACTTTCACAGTTTATAACAGCAATATTGCAAATATAGCCCTATGTTCCAGCATCTGTCCTCCACCTATATACCAGGCTTTGTCCATATGTCATGCAGTAAGAAGTTAGGTAGTGGCCTATCATTATTTAGTGCTGGCATTCCTGCTATCATTCTAGTGATGTTGTGGACTCTCACATATTGTGGGGTAGGGTCCATATATATGAGGGCTACAGCTAGAAAAATGTGTGTAACCATGTACAGTCCAGAGGTCAGTGTATGTAACACAGTTATATGCCCTTGTAAGTCATTCGATGAGGGAGGGGTATGCACTGTTTATAACTTAGGCTGTTACAACATGTGAGGGATATCAGTAGTAAGACACATGAAGGTATATGGATGTACATTTTCATACATTTCACCATGGGAACCGTGCTGGGCTAGTGCTTACTGTCTTAAAGACAGTTATATTTGTCAGTGTGATAGTGATGTTTTAAGGTAATCATTGTTATGTAACCGATACATTTTCATTGTGACAACTTAACTATTTTCCTCCTAGGGGTTGAGTACAGTGTGTTATTAGAGGCTTCTGAACTACATCTGTAATTAATTAGTGTTGATTGATTCTTATCTTCCAGGCAAGTGTTTTTTTTTACTGTTATACTACTTGAAGGCCTTGACCTGGACAGCAACATATGTTATGCTTTCAGATTACTGTAACAAATGTTTTGTTTGAGAGTTGCATTACTCTGTTATTATGTATTCCATACACCTAACTGCTATATTAAATGGCATATACAACTGAAATAGTACATAAATAAACATTTATATGCATGCAAATGTGTGTGGTGTCATATACTTTGACTTGTCTGTGGGTATATGTTTCATGCAATAATTGTATTTTGTATGAAAGAATCAAACACTGGCCACTTTAAAAGATGGCAACTGTAGGAATACTGATTGTTTGATATGCTGTGCACCCTCTAAATATATATCTTCTTATGCATATCTATAAGTAGTGATATATGTATATGTGTATGTATGTGTATATACATATATATCTTTATATATGTATATATATATATATATATATATATATATATATATATATATATATATATATGTGTGTGTGTGCGTGTGTGTGTGTGTGTGTGTGTGTGTGTGTGTGTGTGTGTGTGTGTGTGTGTGTGTGTGTGTGTGTGTGTGTGTGTGTGTGTGTGTGTGTGATTGGAATGTTTACTGCTTCCACTTTGTACTTTGCCTGTGGTACACAGATTGTTCTGCATGATATGTTATTGATATCCTGACATAGTAAAGCTAAGATGGATTATTGTTAACTTATTGTGGCTATGTTGTATAGGGACCTGGGTATGAGACTTGCAAGTGTTGGTTATTGTGTTGCAAGGCAGATCTGTTCAGCTGTGGAGGAGGAGATTATATCAATAATTACAAGCGGTACTTATTTTGGGCCTCTTCACCCCCATTAACAGTGCCTTTGGTCATATATTTATTTTTTGTATTTTATATATAACCTTATATATATATATATATATATATATATATATATATATATATATATATACATACACATGCATACATACATCTACATATATAAATACATTTCCCCTACTGTTGAATGACTGTGCTGTATCTGTTTGAGAAAACATGAGATTTCTTTACATCTGAAATGGCATAGTGGTAAATCACTTTGGCTATACTGTGCAGGGTCTTGGGTTTGAGACTTGCAAAGGCTGCATGTTTTATTGCTGGGAAAACCAGGGGCTGTTGGAAACAGAGTGATTAAGGTACTTTAAAGCAGTTGTAAGTGGGTTTCCTCGGGTTTGCATGGAGCTAAGCAATGCTTACGTGAGTTTAGCTTAGCTTACACCCACATACGGCTGCTTAATGCCACTAAAACCCATGCTAATTTCAAATACAGAAAAGAACAAAGGAGATAGGAAAGTGGAAGTGGTGAAGTTGGGGGAAGCAGGGGGAGAAACAAGTAGGGATGTGCAGGCCGGGTGTAGGAAAGTACCATAGCTCTGCATTTCTTTGGCATCAACTACTCTTTCAGTGTGGGCAATTTAGAATTTGGAGCCTCACACCCTACAGGGAGGTGTGTGGGCATCATACAATATGGATGATTGGTAGGGTTAGATTGTGTGATGGTACATGTCTCTGGGAGAAATACAGAGCTATGTATGGGACATGATTTTTTTTTGTGGGACAGATGCCCTTTTTTTTAAGGTGAGAGTGGGATGTTAAGGAAGGATTATTGGTAAGTGTGGTGAGGGAGGTTTGGTAGAAGATGTTGCATTTGTTGACAGACAAGACAGCAGACTGGAGCAGTGTATGACACATGGGGTGTAAACACCTTGACTGGAAGGGTGGTTGGCAATCCGAGGCTCATGAGCCCTCCAGATGGTAGTAGTGGCACTGATGTCCCCACCCAATGGAAGTCACCACTAATCCTTCATAGCCCCGATGGTGGCTGTGCTGGGGGCTGGGCTGGAGGGGCCGCCTTCCCCTCTAGCTGTGACAGCCTGCCCTACACATGGCACAGGTGGTCACCCAGGTCCATCTGGAGGACACTGCTCACCATGTCACAGATATTGTCCTGGGTGACATCTTCACCGCACCCACTTGCAGGGGGAGGAGGGCCCCATCCCCTGCAGCAGTTCCACCCGAGGGTGGTGCAGGACCAGCAGATGAGGGAGGTCTGGGTTGGGTCCCAAATGTGCTGGGACCCAGTGCCTCCACCAGGTGGGGTGGGAGAGGCGGATCCACTGGGATCTGCCTTCCCATATGTGCTATGGTGTGGAAATTAACAATGAATATTGGTTAGTCATGCACAAAACATTACAACATTAGTCAAAATAGCATGCATGGATATTCCCATTTACCCAAAACAGTGCAATTATAACAGTGCCATAGCAAACAGAACCCATGCATATATGGAATGGCATTCAGGGTTGCAACAGCATGCCAGTTAGTGGTATGTCAGGCAGGCAATAAAATGATTATTCAACAGGGAATATTAGTATGCACACAGTTTAAACAATGATAAACCGAATGGAACAACGGTCCCAACAGTAGACGTTTGTTTAGAAACATACCCATGTTGGATTCAGTGTGATGGTTGGATCAGTTGAGTGGTGGGGGAAGGGAACAGATTCAATTGACAACTGCTATCAAGTATATTTGTCAGTATACTACTATTCACTACTCTACATTGTGACCACAGTTACACTCTACCTGGGCCATGAGGCTGCTACAGCAGACCAACAGCTGTAGATATCAAAAGAGCAATTGTACCCTTATTTAGTTATACATATCATACCTGTTTCTATACCAATTTCTTTACCTGTGGGCCTGTGGAGATGAACTACACATATTAGTTGCAGGCCCTGGAGTGTGTGTGTTGTGCCTTTCACATGCATCTACTGTGACATTCTCTGTCTGCAGATTTCTTAACTGGGGGAACTATCTGTGACAGCGTGACACTTGAGGAGCTTGTCTGGGTTAAACTGCAGAGTGTGGATGTCTAGCTTGTGTCTATTTGTAGGACTGGGGCTGATCAATGCAACAGTTGCATGCCTTTCATAGTTATACACATCATACTAGTATTTCTATTCAGATTTCTTTACCTGTGTGCCCTTTATGGAAAATGTATGAGTTGCAGTATGTTATTTTTTCTATTCATATTGCAGTTTACAACTGTGGAACCAGACTGAGATGTTAGTGGCAGTCCCTTGATTTGAACCATGGTGTGTGTGGAAAATTGAACTACAGCCCTAGTCATTATCAAACTGAGCTACTGGGGAGGTGTTGCGTGTTGTCTGTGATATTTCAATCTAGTGCATATTTATGTGCACAGTACTTTTATTATGACATGTTGCATTATTTGTTTCTCATTTTCAGTACAAATTAGGCATACACAACAGACATTGGTGTCACTGTTTGTGAAACATGTGTACATTAGCTGGATTGCACATTTGACTGTTTTATAACTATACATACTATACATACTATACATACTGCAATTTAGATTCCTGTCCAGTGTAGGTTTTAAGTCTGCACCTGTTAGCCTTATACATTTTTCAATGCATTCACAGCTACATACAGCTGAAATTGAAATGTTAACACATGACAATGCTGGTATACAAACAAGTAAAACACATTCTGATGGGAATATGTACTGTTGCTTTTTTCAGTTATTTGACATGCCCATTCTAAAGTATGCAGACAAGCAGTGCTAAATCAGTTCACCTCAGTTAATGCATTCTGCAGGACATACACATTTCTATTTTTCAGATACAAGTGAGATGACACACACCAGTGTTTGGGATCACCTTTATTAGTTTTGACATACATATCTGTGTACAACTCAGAAATCCACAATTACTATTCCTGCATGATCTGCACAGGGGAATGCTTTTCATTTATAACTGTTACAGTAGCCCTGACATGGCACTTTCATAGCAGGTTCACTCAGGCACATTCATACATATTCTAATATTCCTCTCCTGCATATTGTACCTTGTTTGCTACTGATATATATTACACAGCAGCTGGGAATGCTCCATTGTAAAAGTGGCAGCCTGACACATGCATTTATTCCTGACTTTTACAGCACAATTCTATATACAGGCAGTGCTACCATTACTATAGTTTTGATTTCTTACTGCTAATAGTAGGGGGTATTCTGTACTCACCATACAGCTGATGCAGCTGGGCTAATCGCTGGGCACGAGCTTTAACATTCTTGGACCTCTCCACAGTAGCTGTATGGGGAGACATCACACATTAATTACACCTGCACAGTCACAAGTTGAACTTTTTCCATACTTAGAGATACATAAGACTGCATACTTACAAACAGGTGGGACATCCTGTGCTCGGGCTTCTTGCATCCTCTGGTCCAAGAGTGCACCCCTCCTCCACTTCAGGTCATTATGGTGATGATGTACTTGCTCACCAGTCCGGGGCATGTCAGTGGCACTGGTGAGATCACGTGCAAGCTAGTTCCAGGCCTTCGCTTTGTACTGCGAGCCCTGGTACTGGCCCAGCAGCAGCCTGTCATCATGGTTTTTAACTAAGAGCCCAACCATGATCCTGGACTTCTGGATGCCCCAACGTTGTGCTCGGAAGTGCACACCTTCACCAATGCCAGATGTTTTGGTCCTGCTGTGAGCAATCCCAAATAGTTATGACTATATTCCCACCTGTGCAGTTTAAATATGGCAGTTTTCCCGCACGTTTTCTTGATTGGTCAGTTTTAATATGCTGAACTATGCTTAGCTCCACACAAATCTGCATAGCAATGCTTACACCAGCTAAGCAGAGCTGAAAGCAGGTAAGCAATGCTTATACTAGCAAAGCATTGCTTAAATCTATTTTTTTCACTAAATTTATAAATTATTTTTTACATTTATATTTTACATTTTCCCACCCCTAATGTGCTATATGTGACCCATATGATTGACATCTATGATTCAAATTCCTTAAAAGTTTATTAAATAATTTGGCAGTGGAGGGATTCGAACTGAGCATGTTCTACATGCTATACCATGGCAGTAACACTATGCTACAGCAGCTTGATGACGTTTTCTATCACAGTAACACTTGTCTATCATTTTCAGGATTTCAGCCAGGCTAAGCTTAGTGGCGCTCCACACAAACAAGCTGTGCAGTGCTTAAACTTCGGATTTATTTCATGAAAAAAGAAATATTATTACATTTTTTTAGTTTCTATTCCTTTCCTCTTGCCCTACTGCTTCCATGGATGTAGGGCAAAAGTGCATACATTTAGGGGTGTGCACTTGAAGGCTGCTGCCTTCTAGGTGTTTATGTTTTTTTTTCTTTTTCTGTGTCCGTTGACACTGAAATGTTGCTATTTACATTTCAGTGTCTGCAGACACTCGTTTACTATATAATATTACAGCCAGGCTCTAATATTATATAGACTGACACTCACCTGTGTCAGAAAGTGCCATGCGGCACTTTCTGAGTGAAGGGGGCGTGTTTCATGTGCAGGCACTGCTGACACACCCCCTGCACTTGCTCCTGGTTCATGTCCATTTAGAGTAGATAGCAGCAAGCCTTCATGCATATGCAAGACGGCTGCTATTCTACATGGACATGAACCTCTCTGTGCAAGAATAGCCTTATTCTTGCACAGAGCTTCGTGAATTCTGTCCCCTGTACTAGAACTCTCGACCAACTGCTTTCCAAACCCACACTTAACACCTGCTGCCATGGGATGAATGACATGATATACCCTATCTAAGTAGTTATTTAAAGTTCTCACTGTTAATTGTAGTGCAACACTGCTTACTGTGTTTACGCAATAATAAATGAATGCATCTGGTTTATGTTTGTGGCTATCTGGGTCCTGTCTGAAACCTAGTTGGTCCATTCAGCCATTTTGTGTGCTGCACACAGACCAGGTGAGCACAGCCAACATGTTTGTGCCACAAACACTGCCCTCAAAAAAAAAAAAAAAAAAGGACAAAAGGAAGACTGTAAAGATTTTTGCAGAATGTCCAGATTTGTTGGCTTTTCCTTGTAAAATGTGTGATTTACTGGAAAATCACTGAAGAGTGAAGTCAATACATAATGCCATACATTTCAGTTTCGTTCTTCATATCATTCAGGAAATGCATGCTAACACAAATCCTATTATTCTACCTACTTTCTACTGTTATCAGAACAATATAGCAAATCTGTCCCTATTTTTGTCCTTCTGTCCCCCCATTAGTTTAGTGTTTGTCAGGTTTTCTTGCATTAAAAGGTTATGTTGTATGATCTGCATTCAGACTACAGGTTTTGTGGCCAGCAACATTGGTGCGAGCTGCAAAACCTTGCTTACGAGCACCACACATCATTAATATTGATGGTGCAGTGCCTTGCATTGCGCAGTGTCACACATGCGAAAACAGTCTATTTAGGCTCTGCATTGAACCTACACAGAATCTATGGAATGCGGACCTATGTCTATTATATTTCTGTTGGACAAACTAGTATTTTTATCAAACCAATATTTAATCATGCTGTTACACCTGCATTAGAAAACTCACATTTCCCTATCTAGTCTACACTCAGCTTTGCTGTGCACAGAAGTTCACTCTAAGTATTGAGTACATGGGTTATATGGAATAGCCTCAGCTTTGTTACTGTATATGCTGTACAGAGCTGTAACCTGTAGAATTTTTCACCACATGCTGCACAGGAGCAAATGATACAATACCCTTACTTTACTTTAATATTAAATTCAGTGATTCTATCAAGGTGTTTTAAACTGTGAAAAAATTAAGTTAACCAGTAAGTTAAATAAATTCACTATTCTCTTTCTTCCTCTGATAACAATACAAAGTGATATAAAGACATAAAAAATAAAGAATCAAAATATGCATAAATTAGTAATCTTATTGCTTTTCTTATGTAACAACCAATGCTGTGTTTATAAAACTAAGAGACGACACATTTCATTTAAGATAAACAGTATTCTTAGAGCTCCTGGAAAAAAAATAAGGAACTCACAGATTAGTTAATGCCTTTGGAGGAGGCAGGGATGCCAGCATTGGCACCATTGAAACCTGCAAACCAGAAAGACATGATCCTAAGAAGGAGTCATGGAAGATTTTTTGAAGTTTATTGTGAACCCCACGGTTTGTAGAAGAGAAATGGTAAAATTAAGATTTTGTAAAAGGACCTCTGTAGAAGATGCCTGAATCAGCAAGTTGTCCAAATAAAGAAAGATGTGGATACCTTGAAGCCTACAAAAGGCAATTGTAGGAGCAAGGGATTTGATGAACACCCTTAGGGCAGTAGAAAGGCCAAAGGGCAAAGCACAGAACTGAAAATGCCAGGAAGCAACAGAGAAATGCAAAAATCTCCAGAAAAGAGAATAGATCGGAATATGGAAATAAGCATCCTTGAGGTCCAGAGACACAAGAAAGACCTGAGGGAGCAAGAGAGGAAAAAGAGACAGAAGGGACAACATAAAAAAGCAAGACACCTTCAGAAAGGTGTTCGGATGGGAGAGGTCTAGATTAGCTCTCCAAGTGCCTTCTTTTCTGGGCACTAGAAATATTCTTGAATAAAACCCTTTCCTCCTTTGGGACACAGGCACCTCTTGAATAGTACCCTCAGACAAGAGGTCTCGAAGAACATCGGGGAAAAAGGAAGCTGTTCCTGAGGAGGCTGAGAAATGCCCATTAAAGGAGGGTGTGCAATCTAGACCACAAAGTGCCCTTGCCCGGCGAATGATTGACAGAACAGAAGAATTCTGGATAATTTGGAGCCAAACAAGAAGAGAAAGAGAAAGGTGAAGAGAAAGAGGAATGTGGCTGTGAATGGGTGGATTCCCTGCCATGAAGCCCTCTGTTTGAGTAGGGATGAACACAAAATCTGTCTCTGTTTACAAATGAAATATTGGTCTATGCAACTCACCTCAAACAGGGAATACCTAACTAATTTAGGCTTTTAAGTCATTTCCAGGATTTTGCTAGCTTCAAAATAAGTAGAGAACAGAGTAAATCTATGAGAATCAATTTAATCCTCCTAACACAATCTGGTCCAGCAATTCCCCTACCTATGGAGGCATGACAAATCGAGCATAAGAAAAATAAGGTTTTATCACATCTTTAACATGAACACAGATAATAAAATTCAAGTTATGAGCATCTTCTTGATGCTTTTAGTGCTATATGTTGGGCAATTTTGTTTTTATGCCCCTGAGGAGAAAGCAAGGTCCATGAAAGATAAACAGCTCATGGAATGTATACAGTATGGGAAAAAGAGGGGTATTAGTTGGTGGAAATTAATACTACCTTATAGCCAGAAGGGATTAATCCTGCCTAACATGAAAGGCTGCTCTGGAGTCAACCTTTTAAGTTTAATTTATCTCATGTAAGTGACAGTCTACATACCTAAATGGAAAATGTTGGTTTCTAGTAATGGAGAAAATTGTGTGGAAAGAGTAGGTTATTGGTGTCAGCTACTTTATAAAGAAAGAAACAACCATATGGAAACCATTTCAGGATATTTGTGTAAAAATGTCCCCAAAAATATTTTTATATCACAGCTTGATCAAATAATATATTTACCATTGTTTCAAGGAGGAGTTAGAAAACTGTTAATAAGAACAACATCTTTAGGAATGCATTAGGTTAGGAGATTTTATACAAGTATAGTATCACCATTCATCTCTGAATAACAGTTTTGTACTTCTATACCATCAGCATCTGATGATCACCTTAAGACCTTCTGCTGACAGTCAGCCCCATCACCTCTGAGTTTAAGATGTAGATGATAGGATATACTGGGTAAGAAAATTATTGTAACTTATAATTGACTGAAACATTTTCTGCAACATAACAACATATTTTGAAGTTACTGATGTTTCAATAGAAGGAAAAAATTATTTTTTAAATACGGTTTAGAACTTTCATTATAGATCACAGATTGGTCGAGGCCCAGGTTAACAATGACCACCACCAGTACTGTTGGCCAACAGGGAGCTGGCGGAAATTGGGCTACTGCTGGCCGAAGGAGGAGAAAAGGGGGAAGGCATGCCCAAAGGCAGGTAAAGGCTAGGACTGTGCGAGTGAGGGTCAGAACTTTGAATGTTGGCAGTATGACTGGTACTGGGAGAGAGCTAGCTGATATGATGGACTGAAGGAAGGTTGGTATACTGTGTGTGCAAGAGACCAGATGGAAGGGTAGCAAGGCTAGGTGTATCAGAGGCGGGTTCAAATTGTTTTATCATGGTGTGGATGGGAGGAGAAATGGCTTAGGGGTTATCCTGAAGGAACAGTATGCTAAGAGTGTTTTGGAGGTGAAAAGATTGTCGGATAGAGTGATGTTTATGAAGCTGGAAATTGATGGTGTAATGATGAATGTTGTTAGTGCATATGCATCACAAGTTGGGTGTGTAATGGATGAGAAAGAAAAATTTTGGAGTGAGTTGGATGAAGTGGTGATGACTGTACCCAAGGGTGAGAGACTGGTGATTGGAGCAGATTTCAATGGGCATGTTGGTGAAGGGAACAGTGGGGATGAGGAAGTGATGGGTAGGTATGGTGTTAAGCAAAGGAATGCAGAAGGTCAGATGGTAGTGGATTTTGCAAAAAGGATGGACATGGCTGTGGTGAATACATATTTTAACAAGAGGGAGGAGCATAGGGTGACATACAAGAGTGGAGGAAGATGCACACAGGTGGATTATATCTTATGTAGAAGGGCCAGTCTGAAGGAGATTGGAGACTGTAAGGTGGTGGCAGGGGAAAGTGTAGTTATGCAGCATAGGATGGTGGTTTGTAGAATGACATTGGTGATCAAGAAGAGGAGGACGAGTGTGAGGACAGCACTAAGGATCAAATGGTGGAAATTGAAAAATGGTAATTGTGAGGTGGAGTTCAGGGAAGAGTTAAGACAGGCACTGGGTGGCAGTGAAGAGTTACCAAATAGCTGGGTAACTACAGCTGAGCTAGTAAGAGAGATGCTAGAAAGGTGCTTGGTGTGACATCTGGAAAGAGGAAGGAAGACAAATAAACCTGGTGGTGGAATGAAGAAGTACAGGAGAGTATACAGAGAAAGAGGTTGGTGAAAAAGAAGTGGGATTGTCAGAGAGATGAAGAAAGTAGGTAAGACTATAAGGAGATGATGTGCATGGCAAAGAGAGAGGTGGCGAAGGCTAAGGATAAGGCATATGAAGAGTTGTATGAAAGGTTGGACACTAAGGAGGGAGAAAAGGACCTGTACCAATTGGCTAGACAGAGGAGCTGAGCTAGTAAAGATGTGCAGCAGGTAAGGGTGATAAAGGATAATAAGGGAAATGTACTCACAAGTGAGGAGAGTGTGATGAGCAGATGGAAAGAGTACTTTGAAGGGCTGATGAATGAAGAGAATGAGAGGGAGAGAAGGGTGGATGATGTGCAGATAGTGAATCATGAAGTGCATTGGATTAGCAAGGAGGAAGTAAGGATAGCTATGAAGAGGATGAAAAATGGAAAGGCTGTTGGTCCAGATGACATACCTGTGGAAGCATGGAGGTGTTTAAGTGGAATGGCAGTGGAGTTTTTAACCAGATTTTTTAATGAAATTTTAGAAAGTGAGAGGATGCTAGAGGAATGGAGAAAAAGTATTTTGGTACCGTTTTTTAAGAATAAGGGTGATGTCCAGAGCTGCAGTAACTACAGAGGGATTCAATTGATCAGTCACAGCATGAAGTTATGGGAAGGAGTAGTGAAAGCTAGGATAAGAAGGGAGGTGATGATTAATGATCAGCAGTATGGTTTAATGCCAGGAAAGAGCACTACAGATGCGAGGTTTGCTCTGAGAGTGTTGATGGAGAAGTACAGAGAAGGTCAGAAGGAGTTGCATTGTGTCTTTGTTGACTTAGAGAAAGCATATGACAAGGTGCCTAGAGAGGAGTTGTGGTACTGTATGAGGAAGTCGGGAGTGTCAGAGAAATATGTAAGAGTGGTCCAGGATATGTATGAGGGTAGTGTGACATCGGTGCAGTCTGCAGTGGGAGTTATAGATGCATTTAAGGTGGAGGGGGGATTACATCAAGGATCAGTTCTGTGCCCTTTCTTATTTGCAATGGTGATGGATAGTTTGACAGACAAGATCAGACAGGAGTCCCCGTGGACTATGATGTTTGCAGATGACATTGTGATCTGTAGTGAAAGTAGGGAACAGGTGAAGGAGACCCTGGAGAGGTGGAGATATGCTCTAGAGAGAAGAGGAATGAAGGTTAGCAGGACTAAGACAGAATATATGCATGTGAATGAGAGGGAGGATAGAGGAATGGTGAGGATGCAAGGAGTAGAGGTGGCGAAGGTGGATGAGTTTAAATACTTGGGATCAACAGTTCAGAGTAATGGGGAGTGTGGAAGTGAGGTGAAGAAGAGAGTACAGGCAGGATGGAGTGGGTGGAGATGAGTGTCAGGAGTGATTTGTGACAGAGCACCCATAAGAGTAAAAGGGAAGGTCTACAAGACGGTAGTGAGACCAGCTATGTTATATGGGTGGGAGACAGTGGCATTGACAAAAAGGCAGGAGTCACAGCTTGACATGGCAGAGTTGTAGATGTTAAGATTTGCACTGGGTGTGATGAGGATGGACAGGATTAGGAATAAGTATATTAGAGGATCAGCCCAGGTTGGAAGGTTTGGAGACAAAGCCAGAGAGGCAAGATTACATTGGTCTGGACATGTGCTGAGGAGGGATGCAGAGTATATTGGGAAAAAGATGCTAAGGATGAAGCTGCCAGGTAACAGGAAAAGAGAAAGGCCTAAGATAAGGTTTATGGATGTGGTGAGAGAGGACATGCAGGTGGTTGGTGTGACAGAGCAAGATGCAGAGGACAGGAAGAAATGGAAACAGTTGATCCGCTGTGGCCACCCCTAATGGGAGCAGCCGAAAGAAGAAGAAGAAGAACTTTCATTATGGACTTCATAAATATTCAGCAGATTTTGAATGGTATTGTGGGTTTGGATGAAGTATTCTATAACCTAGGTGAACATTTTCTCTTTTGTGGATTCATTTCATTGCAGTGAAATATGGGGTTTGCAAAGTTCCTGCAAAAGCAGCTCTAATTAATGCAACGCAACTGCATTGCTAACTATGCACTCTACTCTGACCCTCCTCTAAATGAGATTTGCAGCTGCACTATAGTAACTTTAAAGTGTCTGTGCCAGGTTGCTTCAAAAATCTATGGACAGACAATGATAGACTCCTGTCCTCTTAGCCATTGTCACTTTGAAGGGTTCACCTATGGCAATACCTCGCAGCATGAACTTTGAGTTCTGATTCTAGAAAGACATCATCTAATAAAGATTTGTTTTAGCATGTAAAGACTCTGTTGATTATTTTCCCTCTTATGGTGACTCTTTAGAGTCTTTGTACTATGCCAATTTAATGTAAATGCAGTCCCATAGGATGTGTATTTAACCATGACATCTGCATGCTGCATAGAACATACCTAAATGGATAGGTCTGCTCTCAACCCTGGCTATAAATGCAAAATACTTTTTGATTTATTTGGGAATGTGGTGCATGTTTCATTCTCTTATTGAAACAGTGGCTTTTTCCAAACATCCTGATTCTTGCAGGACATCTTAATCAGCATATCTCTACAATAAATCCTGAAGAGATATTCATATCATTCCAGTCAATGCCATTTAATGACATAGTTACATCAGTGCATGGGAGACTATTTGACCATATCTTGTGTCTGGATGCTTTCCAGACTTTGTATGCATATTAATTTTATGTTTATGTGCACAAAAAGTACATGAAGTACTGAAAACCATTGTCTGCAGCATAAGAGGGAGGAAGTCTAAGCACCCTGATAAAAACGTATGTAGTCTGTAGGCTCAGTAGGACATGCAAACTGCACACAAAAGACAAGACATTCCAGCTGAAAAAGAAACCTGGAGGTTAAGCATTTTGTGCCAGGGACAGTAACTACTCTGCCAATATGAAACCCTGCAACTGTTACATGAATGAACCAACTAAAACACACAGATTCAGGAAGATGTGCAGATTCCATACAAAAGGCACTGCAACTGAGACAAAAATCTAGTGATCACGCACTGAGAAGCAGTGGCATTAAGTAGTTTTCTTTACTTATTCGATTGTACCATCATCTAGATTCAATAAGGCCTGCATGATCATTTTTCACTATGTGTGCATCACAACAGGATGCACACACAGCCGCAAAAAGTTCTACATTCAGTAAGCACCATATAGTGGCACACACCACGGTGCAACTAAGGAAAACATTGAGGTATGCTAATTACAGAATAAGCAGCTGGACTGCATGCTAATTAACAAATCCAACTCTGTTTAGCTATTCAACAAGGTATAAAGCAACTGTGTAGACTCTGTGCTGAATTTTGCTGCGGGTTCCAAAACTTTTGGAATACAGACAGGGAAATGAGTCTACATACTCAGAATGTTAGGGGCTGATGCTGCTGTAATTCATTTGTATGTGCTAGAGGCTGAAGCCAATGCTGCTGCTGCTGCTAATAGGCCTAGTTTGAGAAGGACAAATGTTTTCAGGCTCTGTTTAACTTTTCAGAACCTACATGATGCAGAAATTGTAGTGAGCTACAAAGTGGACAGGGACACACTACAGGAACTCTGCAACCTCTGACATCTTCAACTCAGAGCCTGACCTAACCAAGGGGATCCCATCCCAGTGGAGACAAAAATATGTGCAGCCCTTAAAATCTTAGCCACAGGTACCTTTCAGTGACCAACAGAGGACATGCTGGTGGTGTCACAGGCATCAGCAACTGGGATCCTCCACCTATTCCTAAATGATATGCTCTAACAGGCCAGTGACCATGTATATTTTCCCTGTAGTTCTGAGTAGAGGTCCAGAAATATGTAGCCCACTGCCCTGAAGTACTGGGTGCCATAGACTGCACACATATAGAAATTAAGACACCATCCAGGGAACAGATTAGGCTCTACATTCACAGAAAGGGCTACCACTCTATCAACTGCCAAGTTGTGTGCAATGCCAAGGGAATAATCTTGAACATGTGTGCTGGCAACCTGCAGTTACCATGACTCACATATCTGGCACATCTCTCAAGTCTACCAGATGTTTGCTAGGGGGGATATCCCACAGGTGCATTTACTGGGGGAAGCAAGCTATGCACTGCTGGTGACATCCATCAGAAAAGTACACACACTCACCGAAGAACACCACAGTGAGGCACACACTCAAACAAAAAATACCATAGAGCATGTGTTTGGGCTGCTAATGTCACTGTTCCAGTGCCTTGATACTTCTGGGAGAGCCCTATAGTACAATCCATAGACATGTACAGAAATATTTACAGTATGTGCCTTGATACACAACATAATCCTGAGAAAACAGCTTCAGCAGGATCAGCAAGGGGAAGGGGAACACATCCCACCACCCACGCTAAGGTCACCACAGCTATTGGCAGATGAGTCACAGGGTGATCCACTAACTGCTGTGGGTGTAGGCAGATGTAGGCATGCTTAGTACACCCTTGTATTGGCTAAGATACAATGCACAGCACACTCTCTCAACACCTAGGGGCCCAAAGCCTTCCTCTTACTCACAATATATATATATATATATATATATATATATATATATATATATATATATATACTAACATTGATGCCAGGCAACTCACACAGCCTTTACCTCCCTATGTATTGGCTGTGTACTGCTTGCATCCGAGTCAGCCCTGAGCTAAAACTGAGTCAAATGTTGTATTTACAAGGTAAGTCCTGAACCTGTAGTGCATTGTTTACTAATATGACTGTGTGGCATATCCTTGTATTTCATTACGTGGTCTAGTAAGCAAGCAACAGGTAGGAAACTTGTACAGAACTTACCTTAACATGTGACAGCAGAGACTTATTTGACTTATGTGTCAATTACTAAGTAGCAGGCCTCAGGCATCAAAGACTCACACAGTCATACCTCTCAAAAGTACTGGTGATCAGTTTAGGATCATATGTTTGTACTGGAAAATGATTAAAGATAGAAGTTAGAAAGTAATGATGCACTTTAAAGTTTCTGACTTCACAACCCTCAGAAGATCATTCACAATAAAGTAGGGGAATTTTGATACTATTAACTTTCTAACTTTCCAAGGCCAATATAAGTCAAAGGCACAATTACCAGTTCAACACCACAAACCCAGATACACTAAGCACTAAGTTAGCTATGCACCCTGATCATCAGACACAAAACTTTTGTATCCCTAAAACAAAAAGACAGAAAACAGCAGTACTGCACAGCTATCATCAGTTGCACAGGGTGTTTTGTGGTGGTCAGAAAGCCTAGGCTGACACAAAAGGTTGGTGAGTGTGTGTGAGTAAGAATGAGAAGGAAGATATGTGGATAAACCAGCAAATGGCCAGCTAGACAAAATGAGTAACTGTTGTGTGTGTCTGTAGGGGTCCTCCAGATGTAATTGGTATGCGAGTGTCTACATGAACACAGCGAAGCTCTATGCTGGCTCTACATCTTGGTAGGTCAGACAGGTGTGAACTATGCATGGGAGACGTGGCAGTTCATTCTTGTCATGTCCAACCATGACACCTGGCTCTGCCAGGAGTTGCAGTGGTACATCCACACCCAAGGTCAGATGCAGTGCTGCTACCCAAATGGGACTGATGCCTGCTGGACAAGCTCCTTTCTTGGGGATGCCCAGGAACATGACCTAATGGCTTGCCACATCTGGGTGTGGACAGCACACTCACTGATGGAGCAGTAGAAGTACTGCCACTATGGAAGTGTGATTGGGCATGACCACATTGGCTGACAGCAGATGATATGGCTGACTTATGCCCCAAGAGGATGCCATTCCCCTCCCACCAGGAATTCTATCACAGACAGTGCTCATTCCATGACAGACACCCCTCAGTCCATTATAGACACCCATCCCTCCAATGTGTCATTCATCTGATCAAGTGAATCAGCAACACAGTGGAGCTAGTCACACATATCAGACTGTGCCACGTCCACAACCCTGAGCATTTGTCTGGAGCACCTATGAGAATGTGCCTATGCCTCCATGATGGTCCTAAACATATGTTGAGTGGTACTGGAAGAGACACCTGCAACAAGTGGAGAAGGGACAGCAGGCCCCCTCCGAGCAACCCTATCAATCCTCCTGTGTTTCACCTCACCTACACTTTGGCTATGGCAAGACTTAACAGGCACTGAAGCCACAGTAGCCACACTTTCCTGATCAATGTCCTTGCCCTCCACCTGTCCAATATCTGTGGAATCACTGGACTGGGTCAGCATAGGCTTACTGGCTTTGTCCAATAGAAATGCAGGGGATGGCTTTATGTCAATCTTTGTGTCAGATTCAACATCTGCACCCCCCAACCGTGCCTCAGTTTGGCCACCATCATCATCAGAGTCTGATGATACACTTACATCAGGTGGCACAGGACCCTCACTTCCACTGTCATGATCACCTGTGATAAAAAGCAAGAAACACAGGAATAAATTAATACCTGCACTACTTCAGTGCAATATGCTAACAAACTAACAGTGCCACCACTATTGCAGATAGTACAGCAATACACACAACAGGCCTGAGATCAACATCACACACTACAATATTTCTTTAAATTGCTCAGTAGTACTGACACAAAAATGTTTGCCTTACCATCTGTAGATAAGATGCTTCTCTGTAATCCAGACAGTCCTAGAGGAAGTTTAGCAAGACATAAGGGCAACATCCTCACAATTAACAGAAACACAGGTGGAAATACTTTTATGCTTTTATATGTCCATTAACTATAATATCAACAAGAATGTGGCTGACAACTCTAACCTAAGATTATAACGGTAGCAATCTTCAATTCTTCAAAAAAGACGTGACACAGAATTAACTTATTTTGATTTCAGTTATTTTACTATACAGCATTATTCAACTATTCATATAGCAAACCCTACCTGGAAGCTACTCCTGGAATGTGCTTCCTGTCTTGGAAGCTGTTGCTCTGACATCCAGGACATGCTGTGCTACACTCTACTGGCAGCTGTCTGGATCTCTGATATTGGCCAGGAACTCTTTATTGAAGGTTAGTGGTGGTTCCCTAGCATGTCCTCCCCCAGTAAACATCTGATCATGGACCAGGAAAGCAGCTCTCTTCCATGCAGATGTGGTCAAGTTAGTGGCCCTGTGGTATACCTGATTGTATGACCTGCCATGGCCACCCATGGCATTGACATAATTTACTATCTGCCGCCATATGCACATTCGGCGTGCCATATCTCCCCATCCACTTTCCAGCAGAAAAATCACCATGTTACCTAAGGCCATCTACAATCTTTTTGTTCTCGGAAACAGTGAAGGGGGGGGGTCTCTTTGGATTGACAATCCTGGGTGGCATACTTGTAGGTGTCCTAAGACAACAGAAGGATAATACAAATAAGTATCACATAATTACAAAAAAAAAAAATAACTGTTTACAGGCCAAACAGAAAAGGTAGCCAGTCAGTATTACCCACTGGAGTAACATAAAACAGTTTAGATATGTGAAATAGGAACAACAGGCAGGATGCAAAACAAGGAGAGCAACAAGAGCAACATATCCTTGTTTGTGTCATAACAGTAACTCACCTTTGCCCCCCCCCAAAGAATAGTCCATCCTTGTTTGTGCCATAACAGTAACCCAGCTTTGCTCCCCCCAACAACAGTCCATCCTCGTTTGTGCTGTAACAATAACTCACCTTTGCTGCCCCTCACAAAAGAACAGTATATCTTTGTTTGTGCCATAACAGTAACTCAGATTTGCCCCCCCCCCCAAAGAACAGGAAAACGACACATTTTGCTAACAAACCATCTATGAAATGCTAAACGTGCTGTCAAAGGGACAGTCCCTGAAACATTTGTACATATTTATTACAACACATTCCATTTTCATTTGTTGGAAATCATGTATACCTCTGAAATGGCTTGGCAAACATGCCCATGCTATCAGTACACTTTTAACTAATGCATACAGACAAAAGTGAAAAATATTTTGCTTAAAATGTTCTTAAATGCATTCCAGCACATGCAGCATGTAGCTGAACAACTGGAAGCCTACCTTCTGAAGTTCACTACTCCTCTGTGCAGATATACCCCAAAGTAATAGTATATCTTCACTCTTCTCCATATAAACAAGTGTCCTAACCATCAGTTGGCTAGCTAAATGGTTGCCTTTTTATATATTGTATATTCAGGGCTGTCAGCACAGTGAAGATGCAAATGAGGTGTGAACTCATTAGAATTGCTGAATCACAAAAAAATTGGACGTATGTAGGAGTGCAACCATAGTGCAGCCACTCCCTCAGTGGTTTTAATGGATTGCAAGTGTGACTGATTAGTAGTCGAGAGAAGGAAAACACAGCAGCACTACAGGCTGCCTTACTTCCATTGGTTGTGTTAGGTCACATCTACAAAGTGTTAGATGTAAGGTTGGAAATGTAAGTAAGCAGCACAAAAGTCACAGGTTGTGTTCCTTCACATCCAACCTACCCTTCATTTTTTGCCAACTGTATATGATATTATTTCCACTTAAAACTCATTACAGCCGAGTACGCCTCCAGGTGTTTCTGCGGTTAACTCCTACTTCACCTCTAGATGTGAAATACTGCCTATTCATATTTGCATTAATAATTTCAAAACCATACTACATACAAGGTATCATAATATTTTATCTTGAAGCATACATGATGGCAGAGACAGCCATATTGATATTTGATCTGTATCAATGAGTATTTGCTAGAACGGTAAGGTGATAACTTCATTTTTTAAAGGCTTAAGCCACACACACACTGGGGGTTTAAGGTACACACTCAAAAGAGCTGTACTGGATGGAATGAGTTAATATCCTCACACATTTTAAGGACAGTGATATAGAATATCTTACACACACAATATGTCTCAGATTACTGCTCACATAAACAAAGAATTGCCAAAAATACAGAAATTTAAGACAAAGCTATATATTTGCAAGCAATAATCATGACAGTTGTGTGATGACTAGGTCCACAACATCCAGAACTACTAAATGTACAAATAATACTTGTATGGTTTGATATCATTGTAGATGTTTTTGCAGGTGGTTGTGTGCATATTGAGTTAAGTTCCTTTGTGGAAAGCTGTTTGTGTGGCAAAGAGGGATAAGGTACTCATCTTGTGTTCTAAAGGTACATTGGAGTGAGAGGTCAAATCCAGACGTATGCAGTAATATCTCATGTGTACTAACATTTTCTAGTGTGTATGCCATAGATAGCGTTTCTTCATTTCAACTATTTCTCCCTTTTTTCATTTTTTTATATTTTTTTTTTGAGGGGGGAACTGTTTGCATGATGCGGCACTTAGTGAAAACACTGGAAACTAGAGAAATGAATGGCTGCTTTGGCTGTGCTTATCTTGTTTACAAGAAGCACGGCAGTGTGCAAACTGGACAACTGGCCAGACAGGTCCCAGACAGCCAAAAATAGAAACTGGATGCATTCGGTTTATACTATTGGCCATCACTATGTGATGTTGCATACAGGATAACAGCTGGACCTTAAGAATGATTAGTAAAATAGAGAATGTCATGTCATAAGTTCTGTGGCAGCAGCTGTAAGTGTAAGGCTGGAGTTTAGATGGCCCTGGCTTCTAGTACAGGGTGTGCAACCTTTGTTTTACTGTTGTGACATTACAGTTTAAAGCAATGAACGGCAACATGGGCAAGTGTTTTCCCAACCTTCTTGTGGCAACAGGTGTCAGGTGTAAGTGTAGGAGTGCTATGCACATGGTCCTGGATTTGAATAGAGAATTTTGCATAACTTTTACTGCTGTTAAACTTCCTATTATAGTCACTTTCACTTATAACACTTGACATGGTTTAGCTGAAATTAAAATTATATGCCTGAGGGCTAAGGCACTAGTATTGTGTCAGTTATGTATTAATTTATCTATGTATTATCACATTTATTCTCAAATGTATGTCTGTGAGTATATTGTGTATTATATTCCTGTTAAGTTTATTTCTGCTATCTGGACTGCCATGTTCTTCACATTTCTGTAACACACATACACAACTGTCTGTGCATCCAATAACCTTGAATTTGCTCTGCTTACAATCATGCAAATACGGTGCCGGAGGTGCACACTGCCAAGAACCATGTTTGTAAGATGGTAAGTGGAAAGCAACATTTTCAAACAGTGTGAGCACTCCCAGTAAACGAGATGATGAGAATTAGCAGGAAAGCATCATTCTCCATTGCTCTAGATCTGTGGCAGACATGGCAGGCATTTGTGGAAAAGGTGTCAGGTTTAGGGTACAGAGATAGAGTGTCCAGGAGACCAGGATTTTTATTGGACTGCTAGTGAAGAACCACAATGCCAAGTTTTTTCAGGAGGACAATTCGTGCTCCCCAGTATAAGTCTGAAACTTGGAATGTTTAAGCTCAGGCTGTAACCAATGCTACCTGTATTCCCCGCACTGATGAACAATATAGGCATTACTACAATGACCTCCAGAGGAGGAAGAGGGATACCCTTGACCATTGTATTGTGGAATTTAGGACTGGGGACATCCCACACCTTTGTAAGTATCAACTACAGAGTGTACTTGTAAGATGTAAACGATGAATACAGGCAAGACTAGTATTCATAAAGGTATTCTATTCTGTTCTGTTTTATCCACAGCTGCCAGGGACTGTGAGGTCAATGCATAAACCCATGGGACTAGATTGGTGAGAATAACAGAAGCATGTGGTATGCATGCAGTAGAATAGTAGTGTTATTCTAGCATTAAAAGTTAAAGATAGCTTTCTTTGGTATTTTATAGAGCTGTATCAAATTGAGCATACATATCTGAACTGTAAAAGTAGGTATGCATACATTAGTCTGTAACACAAACCAAAGGCCCACTATTGCAATATCAAATTGAGCATGCATATCTCAACTGTAAAAGCAAGTATGCATGCATTAGACTGTAGCGCAAACCGAGAGTGCAATTTTAGACTTTAGTTGGAGGTTGTGGGCTCAAAGACTACACTTCCCAACTATACATTACTGTTAATTCTTCAATTATATGTAATTTAAAGGTTATAGTAAAATCTCTATAACAGTGACACATAAGCCTTGTGGTAAACTGTAATCTCTATCACTGGAACGCAAATATGTGCAATATATGTACATGTCAAGGAGTACTTGCTGCAATCTGTAGTATAGTGTGCATCTGTTAGAAGTTGGTAGTCTTAAATGTAAAAGTTATCTGTTAGGAGTTGGTAGTCTTAAAAGTAAAAGTTATCTGTTAGGAGTTGGTAGTCTTAAAAGTAAAAGTTAAGATAATACAGTCAATTAATTGTATCAATGCATTGTATGTCACATATGAAGGTGCTAATCTTATCTATTTTTTCTCACACCCCAACCCTTATCTTCTCTTTTTTATTTTATATTATTTTTCTATTATTTCTATTATTTTTATTATGTGTCATCAAAATATCATCTATGTGTACCACTTCACTAAATCCTCCTCCCCCCTCCACTGGCTTCAGCCTGTATGTCTGGGAACCAACATGGCAGCACTGCCTCTGCTCTATCTGCCCCCTCAGGTAGTACTGTCCAGGAGTCTAGTCAAGTGGTACCCTCGGGGATCAGTGACAGAGGTGGTGATTTTATCACCCATGCTGAATTGCCAGGGATGGTTGTAGGGTTGTATGCTGCACTGTTGTTGCATGCCTATGCTGGCTGGAGAGGCTGCTCTCCCTCATTTTACATAATACAAGGAGGAGGGGACACAAATATCAGGCACTCCACCCTGTGGTGCATTAACGTGACAGTGTTGACAGTCCAGTGGGTAAAACCTCAATCTTCACTATCACCCAGCTTGACAACCATGAGTTTGTGATGTGCCCAACCTCATTTCAGTCATGGGGTCACCCAATCTTTTGTGTCCATCATTGTCCCTGTCTCTTGTCTTGTTTGTCTTGTCTGTCTGCAATTGCTTCCTCACCTACCCAGCTTACCTTACCGGACATTCCTACTTCCCTTCCCCAACATTCCCATCTCTCTGTCTCTCTCTCTCTCTCTCTCTCAAAAAAAAAAAAAATGGGCACCTGTCCAGAAAAAAGAAAAAGAAAAAAATTGTCCCATACATAGCTCTCCATTTTGTACACATGTCTTCTTGACACACTTGATTCACTTCAATTGGCTATACAACATGATTGTGTTGTGGTCACCCCTTTCTCTGGAAGTGACAGTCCAAATTCAGTTAATATTTGGCAGATATGTACACTTTACACTGCTAAAGAAATGGATAGCTATGGTTCTTTCTTACCTTTCTCCTGCACATTCTTGCTCTGCTTTCCCTTTGTTCTTCCCCCTGCTTGCTCACCTTTTCCCTGCTGTCCTAACTTCCCCATTTATTTTTTTAATGCATTATTGCACACTGGTGTGCCTTGAGCACCAACGGGCAACAACGGTAATGCAAAAGTAGTTAAAGATATTACATACAGCTGTGTTCGAACCCAGTACCATCTGGCCCTAAAAAGATATGAATCACTACATTAATTGCATTGGCAAATACTGCCACAGAGTCAATTAAGGAGCAGAGACTCAGTACTAACTCTTAGACTTTATTCTCCCCCCTTGCTTACTCCCCATTACACCATTTTAACACCTTTAATCTGGTGAAAAAAATAGAATCGCACATTCACACATAAGTAGCAGAAAAAGCAATAGGTCCCTTCACTGTTTGGACTCCATGTTTGGGAGCAGTTGTACATCATACACCAATGAATAGTGATGGTGAGCGGTGGCAAAATACAGCAACACATCTCGTATAAACAATTCATGTTATTTGCATAATAAATCTGTAATGAAAATTATTTTAAAGTATTAGATAGACCTGTAGTCAAACCCAGTATCATCTGGGCCAAAAAAGGAATATATCAATACATTAACACAAGCTGTCACAGAGTCAGTTAAGCAATAGATGTATTTCATAGACTCAATACTGTCAGGCTTTAGCAATGCAGCTCATGTTTGTGCACTGCTTACCTATGTACAAACGTGTATCTCACAATGCATATGCACTTTGCTAACTATCGCACAAACCTGCTGCTCACCACTCTATGAAAATGTACATATAATGCTGTATTAGTGCAATGTAGTGTCTATTTCTTGTGTATTACATGAAATTACATGTGTAAATATTACAGACTGAGGGCCCTATATAGCAATATGTCACATATTTACAATACATCCATCTGTTGCCATCCCCCCAGCACTGCAGCCCTGGTGTCTCAGTACTTTTTCCACACATATATCAACCGCAGTACAAAATATAATATCAAATGCTGTGTACTATGAAATGCACACCAATCTGGTAACATGCAGAACTACAGCTATTAACCCATGTGCCTAAAACCACTTATCTGCAGGGCTAGGGAAGGAATCAGCATAGTCCATATCCATAGGGACATAGGTGACATTAAACACACTTGACCCTATCCATTTTGTTTTTTGTCAAGGGTACATCTCACTTACTGTACCATGTTGACTTTTTGAATACTGACCCCACAGACTTGGATGAGGGATAACAGGACATACCACCTATGTTGACATATCCCAGGCCTTTGACACTATTCCCAAGTCATGTGTTATAGTGGAGATCTCCAATGTGGGAATTAAACCATATAATAATACAGGGATAGGCATCTGGCTCACTGATATAACACACACTCTCAAAGTTGGGGACTGTGGCAGTGAAAAACACTGAGCAGCCTGCTTGCCCCTGTGGGAGTGGTTACTGACTTGAAACTGTAGTTTTATTGGCCATTGTGGGTCAATTCCAAACTCCTTCATCTTCCTCTCTTAAAACCTGGTTGCCTCATGGTTTTGGCATCTTTTCAGGCTTGTTGGCTGTTGGTGAAGCACCCACCAAGAGGAGAAAACGCTGAGAGAAGAAAGGAGCCACTTTTGAGATTTTAAGTATTTTTCCTCTGTTTATTTGCAAAGTTTTTCTGCATAGCCGCCTATTTTGAGCATTTTCTGGCTTGTTAAACTTGATTTCTGCATTACTAACTGTATTTAGAGCACAACCTAGAGCTGTTTACTGAATTTCCTGTTTGCACTTATTTTTAAAATCGTTTTTTTCTCAAAACTTGCATTTTATCTGTCTTTGGCCTAGCATTCTTGTGTGGGGTCATTTACTGCACTGTTATAACTTGCGGATACTTGTGAACCTCTGCTATCTCTGACAAAAATAAAAAAACAAAAAAATCTTGCTTTTTTCCACTTTTCTGAGATTTAAAAAAGTTGAGTTACAGGCTTGCTGTTCTTGAACTGTTTGTAAGTTTCTTGTAGGCCATTTTTTGCTTGGGCTAAAGGGAAGTCTCTTTGTTGATCAGTGGCAGTGAAAAACAGCAGCCTGCCTGCCCCTGTGGGAGTGGTTACTGACTTGAAACTGTAGTTTTATTGGTCATTTTGGGTCAATTCCAAACTCCTTCATCTTCCTCTCTTAAAACCCTATTTTGCGTGGTTTTGCGCGTTTTTGTGCATAGCGCAACAGCTGGCTGCAGCCTAATTGGGTTTAAAGTATTCCTGGCTCCACAAAGTCTGCTCTTCACTTTTTCCCTTAGAACTGCTCTATCTCTCAATTTAAACACCATATTCTCATTCTAAGGCCCTTCACTGGTCCAATTAAGCAATCCTACAAGTTAGCAATATTAAAACATAAGCACTACTTACTCTTATACTCTCTACGATTACCCTGTCCTCTATTGGTCCGTCTTAAATTCAGTTTCCCTATATTACTCTAGCATGTCCAAAGGTCAGTCAATGGTTTCCTCTCCAGTCCAGCTGGTGAATCTGGGAATTTTGAGGCAATGTTACAACTGTCTCATGTACACGGACAACCCTCTCCTCCTCCAAACAGGTTCAAATATATGTGAGAGATGCAACTATTTAGCCAAACTGGAGGCTGAGCTCTCTCATCTCAAAACTGGTGTAACCAGTCAGGAGGAGAAGGTAACATCACACAACACAATACCAGTATCACATAGTCCCACCACATCAGCGAACCAAACACATAAATACACAAAAACATACTCGGAGGCTTTAAATAAAAATCTACCTAAGCAACAGAGAACTCCAAAGTAGTCATCCAAGCAAACGCTACCTCAAAACAAAACACACACAACACATAGCCCACAAAGTCAGTGTGCCAAGCAGCCACAGCCCTTAAGGCTGAATAACACACCTGATACTCTTGTTATAGGTGACTCGATTGTCAGACACACTGACGTCCCGCTCACCAGGCTGAATAAAGAGAAGGTCACGGTGAGCTGCTTGTCGGGTGCTAGGATCCGCCACATAACGCAAGCACTCAGGTCACTCCAAGGCAAATACAAATATGACCCAGTCATTGTACATGCTGGTGTGAATGACCTGAGACGTACCTCCCTGGACTACATGAAAAGAGACATAGAGGAGCTCTCTGATCATGTAGCCCAGGCTGGTATGACCCTGACCTTGAGCAGCATCTTACCCTCACCTAGAATGATGCCACAGTACAAAGACAAAATGATTGATTTTAACAATTGGCTAAAATTTTGGTGTCATTCAAAGGGGATCCAGTGTCTGTCAGCCTGGGATGACATGCTCGACAAGCCACGTTGCTTCACTAGGGACGGCTTGGACCTGTCACCACTGGGCTTTCGGATATTGGCAAAGGCTCTTGCCACCCCCATAGTGCCTTTTTTAGGCAAGGCTCAAAAGTCAAACCCACCTCCATAGACAGCACAAG
The DNA here is from genome assembly GCF_019279795.1 of Protopterus annectens. Taxonomy (NCBI): domain Eukaryota; kingdom Metazoa; phylum Chordata; order Ceratodontiformes; family Protopteridae; genus Protopterus; species Protopterus annectens. Next base: position 1,125,998,100 of record NC_056741.1, on the reverse strand, counting down.
GAACAAGAAACTAAGGGTAATGCTGCTTAACGCCAGAAGTCTTAACCTCAAGATGCACTCGAAGCTCTCCTCAGTATGGAGAACATCGATATCTGTGCAGTGACAGAAACCTGGTTTAAGGCTCCAGAGAGCACCCCAGCACTACCAGGCTATACCTCATATCATGCTTTTCGGCCCCAAAACCCGGACTGAACCACAAAAGGAGGGGGAGTTTCCATATTTATCAAGGATATCCACACCTCCAGGTTAGTCGCATTGCTGAAAGTATCGGAGACCATCCATGTGCAACTAACAGTGGGCAAGACTGCTTTTCAGTTTATAGCATCCTACAGACCACCCTCTCAAAGTCAGGAATCCCACTTGGCTTTCCTGAAAACATTGGAGAACATGAAGATCTCTCCGAACACCATTATATTGGGTGATTTCAACTACCCAAACATTGACTGGGAGCACTACTCAAGCCCCAGCACCTTAGCCCAAAGGATCCTGGAAATTATAAACTCAAATGCTATGGAACAACTAGTCACCACTCCCACAAGAGGGGACAACATACTAGACCTGATCATTACCAACATGGGGACTCTATGCTCCACACCAGAAGTATATCTCTCACTGGTAAGATCAGACCATAAATTAATTTCACTCGATGTCCACATCCTGACCCCACCTCCAGCCCAGAAAAACACAGTGAAAAACTTCTCAGAAGCGAACTTCTCACTTCTCAAAACTGAAGTGGAATCCTTCAAGGCCCCAGGGCCAGTGGAAACTACTGCCCAAACTGCAGAATCCTATATAAATGCATTCTACGGACATCTCCAGGAATGCATGGATCATGCTATCCCAAACAAAACCAAGACCCAATCATCCAAAGGCAGGCGTCCAGTCTGGTGGACCTCTGCCATAAATAAACTGTACAACAGAAGGAGGAAGCTACTGCATGATAGAGCAAAATCCCTAATAGGGAAGGCATCTCTGATCAGTACTAGCAAAAAAATTACGATCCCTCATAAAATCCTCCAAGGCCAGCTTCGAGAGAAAAATTGCACAGGACACCAAAGACAATCATAAGGCTTTTTTCAGTTATGATAGGAACCTGGGATGCAACTCCCAGACTTGTTCTGAGTTGATTCTAAATGACAAAAAATACACTGAACCCACAGACATCGCCAATATCCTGGCAGACAGGTTCAGTGCAAACTTCTCCCCCCCTCCCCCCCAAAAGAGCAAGTATCTATCCTGGCAGAGGGCTGCCTCCCAAACATCTCTGATGCTCAGGTGAAGGCTGCCCTCTCCAAAGTAAAAAAACACTGCTTCCATGAGACCAGATGGTGTCCCAGGTTGCTTCCTACATGAACTCCAAGAGGAACTAATCCCTCAAATAAAACAGCTATACAATCTCAGCCTCACTACAGGATATGTACCCACAGAATGGCGTACAGCAACAGTGGTCCCACTCCACAAAGGTGGAGCCTCTATGGACCCTGGAAACTATCGCCCCATAAGCCTGACTAGCTTAGTCTGCAAGGCTATGGAGAGGATCATCATGGAGCTCATAAACAAAGACATTGGGGACCTACAGACACTATATCCTACCCAGTTTAGCTTTGTCAAGGGCATATCCTGCCTTTTGAACCTGGTTGACTTCTTCGAAACAGTCACCAGAGCCATAGATGAAAGGAAGGTAGTCCACAAAACCTATCTGGACCTTGCAAAGGCATTTGACACAATACCCCACTCGGGCATCATAGATCAGCTATCCAGCTTAAATATAAACCCCTATGTCACAAGATGGGTCGCAAACAGGCTCAAAGACAGAACCCACAGAGTAAGAGTTGCTGGAGCCATGTCAGACTCGAAACCGGTCACAAGTGGCATCCCACAGGGTTCTGTCCTGGGACCACTCTTGCTTGGTATATACTTTTCCGAGGTACAGGCAAATGTAGGAGGACTATGGCTCACCAAGTTCGCAGACGACTGCAAACTGGGTGCCATAATTGACTCTCCAGCTGACACAAACATCCTTCAAAAAGGTCTCACAGAGACAGATAACTGGTGCCAGTGCCATGGTTTAAACCTAAATGCCAAAAAATGTATAGTCATACCCTTTGGCAAAAACAATGTGCCCACAAATTACCACATAGGCGGAAACCCATTAAGTACAGAGAAAGTTATTAGGGACCTGGGGACCCAAGTTGATAGCAATCTCTCCTTTGAAAACCACATTGCCAAAGTGGTTAGAAAGACCTTCTACATAGCCCACCTCATCACGAAGGGTTTCACATCTAGATCAAGAGAGGTAATCGTGCCCCTTTATTCATCCCTCATCAGGCCCATCATAGAATACAATGCACCTTTTGGGGTGTACCTTACCCGACACCTGCAGCAATTAGAAAGACCCCAAAAGTATCTCACCAAGAGGATCAAGGGTCTCAAACAGATGCCATATTCTGCTCGGTTAAAAAAACTCCAGCTCTACTCAGTTGCATACCGCCTACTTCGAGGCGATCTATGCCTGACATACAAAGCTATGTCACATCCAGAATTAATGGACATGCTCCACCTCTGTAAATCTAAATCCCTTAGAGCCACATGCTCGAGGGACTTGAACCTCAGCACAGAAATAAATAGAACTTGCTGGAGGGACAGGTTCATAACCCAGAGGCTCCCTTCACTCTGGAATAGAATTCCAGTTCATGTGAGGCAGAGCACCTCACTGAATCTCTTCAAGAAGAATCTCGATAGGTGGATGGGGGATTGTAGGTTTGTCCCAGGGATTACTCCCGTGTCACTATTCGACAGAGGCACAGTAAACTAAACCTTAAAAAGGGCACAGTATACTCAAATCAAGGGGTGGCGTAAGCCATACAGAATCGGGCTAGGCTTATAATTGCCCCAGGGCAGATAGCCTAGTATGAACCTATGAACCTATGAACCAGTAGCCAATTACCATTAGAATACCAAAATTATCTGTGCTGGGCCCGCAACTGTTTGCACACTATTTCCTTGAAGCGCAGGAAATGGTAGTTGGCCTGTGGTTTACCAATTTGCATATGACTGGTAACTGGATTCACTAATACACAGTCTCCCAGTGATGGTAATATTTTATGGAAGGAGCTGTCACACACAAATGATTGGTGCCAAACTCATGGACTGAACCTTAAAGCATACTATAGTGCATTGTCCCCTTTGGTAATGAAGTACCCCTGCTAATTATGCTGTACATAGCACCCTTCTAAGCTCAAAGCAGTGTTGTGAGTCTTGAGAGCACATGTTGATAGGAATCTACACTTTCATCACTATGTGTCCATAGTGGTGACACACACATTCTGCATTGCACACATCATACATATTGACATCACATCCAAGACCAGGTGGGCACACCTCTGATGTATTCTACCATTATCAGACCACTAATTGAGTACAATTCTCCCTTCTGTTTGTACCTCACATGACACCTGCAGCAACTGGAGAAAACACAGGGTTGTGCCCGGGAGACTCCAGGGACTCCAAGCATAATATACATAGAAAGACTGAAAGACATGTCAGTGTACTCAGTATCATGTAGGCTTTGGAGAGGTGACCTATGGCTGCTCTACTCAGCAGTTGCAGACCCTGCCCTACTGGAAATGCTGCACATCTGCAAATCAAATTGGACAAGAATAACTTGACCCAGAGTTCTGAACCAAGCCTGTGACATAAACAGAACAGGCTTGGGAGACAGATATATCCCCCCAACAACTCACACGTCTGTGTAATAGGATCCCACTGCATGTGAATCAGTGCTTCTCAATGACCCTGCTCAAGCGCAACTTTGAATACTGGTTGGGTGATTGTAAAGTCACCTCTGTGATTGCACCTATCTTCCTCAAGGACAGGACCAGTTAGTGTTGCTCACAAAATCACTTTGCTAACAACTACCATCCAACTATACTCAATAAGGGTACTTGTGTTTTTACCCAGCTAGGCTTCTAAACACCATAGGGCCATGAGGTTAGTAGCCTCCTATGTACATATGAACCTATGAGCCTATGCAGGTCTACAAACATTTTGTCTCCGACATAGCCTGCTGATATCATCTACTATAAGTTCACCTGCAGTCTTGTAAAAGTCAGACATGTGCCATGATGTTTTCCTAACATACTGAGTTCTGTACTCTGTGAACTTAGACAATATGGGGTTCTATTATCACTGTACTCATGTGTCTGTCTAGCCAGAAGAGCAGAAGTGTGTATCCTGTAGTTACCACACCCATCCCATGAACTGACAGTATTTTAATAATTGCACATGCCTCCAGATCCATTTCATGCAGGCCTCTCAACTTCTTCTCTACAACATGCACTGCTGATGTCATCTACTATAAGTTTATCCACAGCCATGGAAAAGGTAGACTTGTGTTGTGGCACTTTTGTAAAATACTGAGGTGTGTAGCCTGCATACCTTAAATAGATAGGGGTTCTGTTCTCACTGTAGTTGACTGCATTGAGCAAGAAGAGCAGAAGTGGGTATACTGCAGTTACTGCTCCCCATCCCATGAATTGATAGTATTTTGATACATGCACATGCCTACAAATTCATTTCATGCAGGCCTCCCAAATTCTTCTTTAGAACATGTACTACTGATGTCATCCACTATAAGTTGACCTGCAGCAATACAAAAGTCAGACTTGTGCCTTGGTGTTTGTGTAAAGTATTATATTCTGTAGTGTGTACTTAGATAGGTAGGGGTTCTATTCTCACTGCAGTCATGTATGTGTAAGAGCTGTTGCTTGACATTACAGAGAACATTTTATACCAGCATGTGGGACACTGCTATAGTCTCTTCAACAATCACTGCTGATGTCATCAGCTATAAAGTGTTGTCTGAGACGCATAAAGACAGACTTGAGCTGTGGTGCTCACATAAAATACTGGGTTTTGTAGTCTGTATACTTTATATAGGTAGCAGTTCTATTCTCATTGCAGTCAGCTGGGTGTGTGTTTGTGCACTTGCTTGACAGTACTATAGTCATATGATTGGTGGACTGCATAACTGAAACCAATATACATGAATCAGCAACATTGGTAAGCTGCAGGTCATATTTTACAGACTGGATGGTTGAAAAATAGATTCCAAACAATATAGGGCCCAGTACAGATCCTTTGTGTATTCCAGTGGTGACAGCTGCAGTGGTACATGTTGATTCACCAACTCAACTTTCACAATATGTGGTCTGTAATTGAGCACATTGGTTAACCATCTAGTGACATAAGCAATAATCCCAAGCTGATAGAGTTTGTTAATAATACCTGCGTAGGGGCATTAGGTCCAAAGCCTAGGACAGATAAAGATAGATGGTATGCACTGTCTTAACTTCATGCAGGCCTATCACACAGAAACAATGAGCTGTGACTACATCACAGATCGCCTATGGTGTGACTCAGAACATGCACCTACCTGACACGGTGTGATACACACTTAGCCTCCAGATGGACTATGTTCCCATAGAAGGGTGTACATTGACATGCATCCCTCTGAGTGGGCAGGGGACAGCACCTGATGCATGCACGTATAGACACATCCTGACTCTCCTGATCTATGAGGTAGATCAACATGTTATCATGGACCTATTCTAAATGGACACTAGTGATATTCCATCTGTATGCAACAGATATGTGTGAGTTTTTGATGCTAGATCAATGTCTGTTACATCTGTCTGATGTCCTGAAAGATCATCATCCTGTGGAACTAGAAAAGGTCAAGGCACTCGACAGGACTCTACACTGGGGTATTCACTCCACAATGACAGATGTGGTCATCGATACCTATATCACCAAGTGGGTAGAACAGTGGATCACATATGGCATCTAAATAGGTAGAAATGTGTTACATGACCTGCATCTCATGTCCAGTGATCAAGTGTGCACATCAGGGCTGTCTGCTAGGCCCTTTCCTCTCCATGATTGAACACACAGATGTCAAGAATGACATTCAAATCCTGTGTCCCAACAGCTGTCTGTAGGACTACAGATTGTGGGAAATCATTGACTCCAGCTGTGATACTGGAATAATACAGACAGTATCAACACACATCAAAGATTACTGCCACACCTATGACAACACATAAGATGAAAAAAAACATGTAAGGATTTGTTTTGTTATGCAAACAAATGCACATACCAAGGATCATGTAGATGTTGCACCCTAGCAGCAGACCAGTTTTTATTTTGCCTGTGTCCTGGGATATGTGGTATGTGGAATGTCCACCAGCATATGTCCACAGTGGTGAGTACCCTCCTGTACATAACACAACTGCTGAATATGTGCAGGACAATCCACATGACAGGTCATAATACCTTTTTAGTTCACAGACTTCACCACACCAATACCCGAGTACAATGCACCCTTCCTCATGTCCCTCCATACACATCTTCCAATGATGTGTAACAGAAGTATACCTCCTTTGTCACTGTGGACTGTCTCACATCTATTTGTGCATACCTAGGTATTAGTTTTGTTGCATAAACATTACTGTCTGTTGGCACAGAACCCCCACCAAGGTGTAATGCCACACGCATATGTGATATCTGTTTTGGTGATGCACTCATGACATACATAGTTGTTTAATGACATTGATGGTACAGTTTACATTTGTGACATGGATACTGTACCATATATACATCTACCATGCACACCAGTCAACTAGCCTCTAGTGATCATAATGTCAAGTGTGTCTCCTCACACCTCCAGCATATGTTAGTGTCAGGAGAGTGTGCTTGATTACATTCATAGATTGCTGACATGTCCTAATAGTTGTACAAATGGGTTGGTACAGAAGCATCCATGCTCACTCAGAAACATATATGTTGTGTCAGAGACATGGGTATTACTTGTGGTATTATTCTGATATTGTGCATGGTTGTGCATGATGGGTTTACGATTGGACATGAGCCTGTATCTGTTTCCTACTTGCTTGAAGCCTCTGATTTCATGGGGAAACCATGGATTGAAGCCCAAAAGAAAAAAAGATAATGAAAAATACTTGGAATCTGAATAATAGGTTTGTGTAAAAAGGAAAAAAGAAATGAATCACTACAGGCAGGATGCAATCAGCAAGAATGGATGGTAGCTAAGGTGTGCTCTCTTTCTATATATATATATATATATATATATATATATATATATATATTCCAAGATTTTCATGCTGTTATAAATTTATTGTAAAACTGAAGGGGTTTTGAGAATGATGATTATTAATAGGTTATGTGGGAATCAGAGGTAGTGGGACAGCAAATGGATGTGTTTAACTGTATGGAACATGCTAAAAATGAGGTGGTGCATAAGTATATGTCTAAAAAGGAGAAAGTGGAAGATATTAAGGAGCTCCCTTTAGTTGGGTGTAAAAGGTAGAAATGGGGCATAGAAGAGAAAAAACTGGAGGTGGCACCTGATAATTGTGGAAAGGGTGAAGGATGTTTTGATTAAATGGGAAATAGAACATTGGGAGTTTAAATGGTTTGGGATGTAGGAGTTGAGAAAATAATTTGGTATTGGAAGGGAGAATTGATTAATTTATTCTTTTTAAGGCTATTTATTGAAATGAATTAAAGAAGACTAAGCAATTTGGAGGACAATATAATTGTCTTTACAAGGGAGGGCAAATGGGTAATGAGAAAATACTGAAAGGGTGGGTAGAGGTGACTTACAAGTCATTAGGAAAACCAAAGACAAAAGAAGCAATTCACAGTTAAGAAATAGGCTGATTTAAGAAAGTAAAAATTATGGAAAGATTGATTCTTGCTTGTAAGGTTGCTTCATACGGCACAGCAGCAGTCGATATTCTTGCACAGGTGATATAGAACACTAGTGAGTGTAACAGAGGAAGGTTGCAAGATTATTGGTTAGATGATAATTTGGCAAAGGGGAGTCAGGTCTATTGCATATATGATAGCAATGTAGAGAGTTTCAAAGGGTATGGTATAATGCACCAGAAGTGTGTAGGTGGAGGATAGTTTATGAAGAGAGGAAATGATCAACATGTTCAATGTCTTATCATGTTATAAATTCTACAAAAATGGTTATGTAGTGTTTGAACTTTTTCATAAATGATTAGCTTATTTGAAATATTATCAATTTCTTTGTAAATACCTGTAAAATACTGGTAATTGCCTATTAAGTACATACTCCTAAAGAATTTTTTATGCCTTGTGAGCAGATATCATTAAAACTGTGTTTATTTACTCTTGTGGTTTGGGTCAGGACTGAAAGAATCCTAGGTCAGCCACCTATCTCTTTTAAAAAATATGAGATAATTAAATGTATATATTTGTTATGTTGTCTCATTTCACGGCAAAGCTTAAATTGATATTTCCTCTGTATATTGAATGCCTTTGACTATTGTTATGCCATTTTATTATTATGTGCTTCAATATGTTGTATTTCATATATCCATAGTATTTTCTTTGCCATTTTGACATGTTGTCACAGAAGGAGGTCTTGGACCAGCTCACTCTATCAATTAGCAAACAAAAACAAATCAGTAAATAAATCACTTTCACAAGCTTGAAGTATTGGAATTTTCTGCAAAGATTTACTGTATATATATATGTATATATATATATATATATATATATATATATATATATATATCAGTAGAAGCATAGCTAGGGTGGGGGGAAGGGGCAGCTACCATAGGTGCAAGGTATTAGGGGCACGATCAATAGAAGTTGACTAGTTTTTGTGCTTTACTGGCATTCAGAAAAAAATGCTGCTACTGTACCTCAGCACTCTGCATATGATATTTAGCTGTAGTAAACCTCTAAATGCATGCATAGCAAGCAGTTTGCTGCATTTTTCAAAGTATGGCCTTAAGCATGTTAAGTAATCTCCCGGTGCCTGGTGTTCCTCCCCTACATCCCTATCATTTTTAAGTGACATTAAGACAGGAGATGTAAGACTTATTCCTGCTGTGTAGTGTCTCACACATAATCCACTTTTTTTAATTAAATGACTTTATTTTTTATTTATTTATTTTATTTACATTTGTTGACCGGGAGTGTCTGACTGGATGTAGGCCCATTTTTAGCGGAGGCCCGGGGAGAAAAGCTCCACAGTTAAAATAAACAGACAGTAGTTACATTGGATTACATAGCGATTAACAATTTAACATAGCAATTACTTACAACATATTTACAGATGAAGAACATAGTACATCAGTAGACAACTAGAATCATTATCTGTGAAGTACATAACAGACATTAACAAATGTTACAATAAGAAGTTCCTGCTGTATAATAAGTACTAGGTTTATGAGCATCTGAGCTTGCTATAATCAAGGAAGTTAGTGGAGTGGAAAGAAAGGTAGTGATTGGATGGGGTGGGTGATATTAGAGTGAGAGTTGCAAGGGCATAGCCAGCATGTTTTTAGGTGCGCTTTTAGTAAAGTTTTGAAGTGGGTGCATGATGGTATGGCGGTAATTGTGGGTGAGAGGGAGTTCCATAATTTGGCTATGGTGCAAGAGAATAGTGCTTCACCAGCAGAGTTATTGGCTTTAGTGATCTGCAAGTGATTTTTGTTGCTGGATCTTAGTGGTCTGGTGGTGTGATAGGAATGGAGTAGATTCTGGAGGGATGGGACATTTAGTGGATGGTTTACTAGTTTATGGGCGAGTGAGACTTGATACCACTGAAGGAAGTGAGGAAGTTCAAGCCAGCCCAGTTCAGCGAGTGAGAGACAGTGGTGACTGCGGTATGATGCCCCTGTGGCGAATTTGGCGATTTTGTTGTAGCAGGTCTCTAGCTTGTTTAGATCGCATTGCCTTAGGTTGGTATATATTGGAGAGGCATAAAGTAGGGTGGAGATAAGGTGGGAATTTGCTATTGAAATCTTTGCTGCTTTGGTGAGACGTTGCTTATTTCTGTATAACGCTCCTAGTTTTTTGTAGACTTTTTTTATCGTCATGGATATGTGAATGTCAAATTTTAGTTTATTGTCTATTTCCACTCCTAGCAATTTGGTGTGTTCATTTGGGTATATAGTGATGTTGTCTTTTGCTGTGATGTTAAAGTGAGAGTTGTTTTGAGTATGTTTGGCGGGTTGAAAGATGAGTAGTTTAGTTTTGTTTGGATTGATTATTAATTGGGCATCTGATAACCAAGTTTCAACAGAGGAAAAGGCTTCCTGTTTGACTTTTTGCAGTTTTGGTATGGACTGGGCTGAGCAGATGATGGTTGAGTCATCTGCATATTGTATGAGTGTGCCATGTTTGGTGGTAGAGGCTAGATTATTGGTGTAAACAGAGAAGAGTAGGGGTCCAAGGATGGATCCTTGGGGAACCCCTATGGAGACAGGTAGTTGGGGAGATATGTAATTCTGCCATACAATGGATTGTTGGCAGTCAGACAGGTAACTCTGAAACCAGTTGGTGACTGATTGAGAGAAGGATAGGTTATTTAGGACAGAGATAAGTTGTTTGTGTGGGACCATGTCAAATGCTTTAGATAGGTCTAGGAAAGTAGCAGAGGAGAGATAGCCATTGTTTTTATGCTGAAGGATAGTGTTAGTAAAGGAGAGTAAGGCAGTGGTGGTGCTATGGTTTGGTTGGAAACCATGCTAAGTATTGGAAAGGAGGCTGTTAGTAAGGAGGTAGTCTGAGACCTGAGAGTGTATGCATCTCTCTAGTATTTTGGAGAGTGGAGAGAGAATAGCTATGGGGCAGTAATTGTTTAGTTCTGTGGAGTGTCCACCTTTGTGGAGGGGAATTATATGTGATACTTTCCACAGTGTGGGAATGTAACTTGCTGACAGAGACCGGTTAATCAAGATGGATACTGGGTAGGCCAGAGCAACAGCTTTGATTTGTAGGTATTCACTTGTGAGGTTGTCTGCTGCTAATTTGTTGGGTTTAAGTTTAGTTAAGAGTTTTTTTATGTTGGAGGTAGGTACAGGAGAAAAAGAGAAGGCAGTGGGAAGATTACTAGTTGAAGGTGTGGGTTAGAGGGGAGGGGGGTTGTGTTGTTTAGCTAATGATAGTATGGTTTGTGTGAAGTGTGTGTTGAATGAGGTAGGAATATTTTCTGAGGAGTGAGGGATGTTAGGAGGAGGGGTACTGACTTTACCTGGGTCAAGGATGGAGTTTATGGAGGACCAGAATTGTGTGGGGCTGTGTTGTGAGGAGTCTAGGGCAGACTGGTAGTATTGGAATTTGTCCTGTTTTATTAGCTTTTTGACTCTATTGCATAGTTCTAGGAATTTCTGTCTAGTTGAGGGGGTTTTGGTTTTGCGCCAGTGCTCCCAGGCTTTATCCCTGTTTTTCATTTCTGACTTTGTGGTTTTCTGTAGCCATGGGGAGGGTTGGGCTTTGGTTCTGGAAAGTCTTATGGGGGCATGGTGATTAAGGATGCTCAGGAAGGTAGTATTAAAAAATTCAACTGCGTCATCAAGACTGAGGTACTTTAGAGGATGCCAGTTACATTCTTTGAGGGATGAGATGAATGTGAGTGGGTTAAAGTTTAGTTTTTTACGTTTTTGATGGTAGATGACAGGTTTAGCTTGGTATAGGTATTTTTTGAGTAGGAAAGTTGGGGAGTGATCACTGAGGCTATCTGATAAGTAGCATGTTATATATGACTGGGGTCTCTTACTGACTAGTATCCAATCCAGGGTAGTGTGCTTGCTGGAGTTTTTATTTATCCTGCCTGGCCACTGGACTAGTTGGTGTGAAGCCATGAAGGTTTACATGATGGGTTGGATGGTTGCCAGAGCAGGATTGCCAGTCAATATTGAAGTCAACTAAAATGATAGTTTCTTGGGGGAGATGGTGGGTAGACCAGCTGAGAAGGTTTTCTAGTGGAGGGATGTTTTGGCCAGGTGGGAAGTAGCATCCAATTATATTGATGGTTTTGTTTTGGTTTATTTTGAGGTTGGTATATATTATTTCTTCATTGCCTATTTGTGGAGCTGATGATTTTAAGATCTGTATGTTTAGATGCTGTTTAAATATTATAGCTACACCGCCTCCTTTCTTGTTTAGCTGGTCTACTCTTAGTATGTCGTAACCTGTAGGGAGTATTTGCTCACTGGTAATGTGAGGTTTTAGCCAGGTTTCTGTCAGGATGACTATATCTGGGGAGTACATGTCTATGGTGGCATGGAGTTCATGGACTTTGTTGGATATACTTCTAATATTTAGGCTTAGTAGAAGGAAGTCACTTTGCTTTCTATTGGCTGTAATATGGGAGAAGTTTTGGTTTCTAGTCTGATTATGAGGATTGGGGTTGGAGATGGTACGGCAATGGTTGGGGTGGATGTCTCCACTTAGAGCTTGTTTTGATATGCATGAGGTTATTAGTTTTCTCAGTTTTTGAATGTGTTTGTTTATAAGGGAAACTTTATGATTGTGCTCTGTGGGTAATAGATATGGTGGGAAGGTTACTATGTTAAGTTGTAGGGATGCTTTATGTTTGAGTAATATAGTTGGTAGAATATGTGGGGGATGCATAGGGATGGTTCTTGAGTTAGTGGGAGGGGAGCTGAGTGAGGGTGAGACATGAGTGGTGGTGTGAGTAGTAGTACAGTGATAGTGGTTGAGTGGGGGAATGATGGAGCTTTGGTAGGATGTAAGATATGCAAGGAGAGTGCATGCAGTGAGCATAGGTAAGGTATGCTTGTACATGTTAGTTGATGAGGTGTGATAGTAGTGGGAAGATGGAGGAGGTAGTGTTGGGTTGGCACTGTGGTTGGCTATTGGAAAGATGGGAGGGGTTTGTGAGTGTAATAAAGGTGGGACCACTGGAGGTGGGAGGGGAATAGGGGGCAGGGTGGGGAGTGGAGTGGGTAGAGACCCTGTTAGTTGCTCTTATGAGGGGGCTGGAAACAATCAGTTAACAGAGTTAACTGATAAATGAACATATGATAGTGACAAGGGTGGTTGTAATTTTAAAAATGGTGCCTGCCACAGGTAATATTTATTAACTTTGGGATTGACTTAAGGTAATAAACAGGGAAGGGGGAGGGGAGAACATGGGTGTGAGCAGGCAGTTCTTTGTACTGCTGCTAATGAGCCAAAGCAAAGACAAGTTTGTGTTTAAGAAACAATCATAATTGACAAAGGACTGCTCTGAAACTGTAAGTCATTTCTTAACCATTTCTCAGGTGGAAAAACAGGATAACCTTGTATCAGTAGGCTACTGTGGTCTCAGTTTAAATTAACAAACACACAGTATTGATCAGTTATGGATACTATTTGCTAACAGAAGGGAATAAGAGAGAAAGTGGAAGATGAGTGTGTGTGTGTGTGTGTGTGTGTGTGTGTGTGTGTGTGTGTGTGTGTGTGTGTGTGTGTGTGTGTGTGTGTGTGTGTGTGTGTGTGTGTGGGGGGGGGGCTGCTTTACAAGCCAAAGCAGAGTGCTCTCCAGGGAAAAATGAATATTGGCTCAGACAAGTAGACACATACTCAAAGTTAACTTTAGCTGTTTGCAGACAGTTCAGACCCGGACTGCGCTTTTCTTATAAGAATGATAAAGGTGGTACCACAGTTAAGAGTGGTGTTAGGTCTAGAAAAGAAGAGTACAGAAAGGAGTAAGCACTTTTGTGATGGTAAATATATATTATAAAGATTACAAAAAAACAAACTGAGCAAATAGCTACTGCATGCAGGAAAATGTCTTGAACCAACTACTAGTATATGCAGATACTGAGCCAATTGGAAAAACATCTGTTAGAAGAAACCTCAGACAGTTATGCAGTCACAGATAAAAATATAGCGAGCAGCAATCTGTCGTGGTTCTGTAATGTGATTCTATCCACCAGTAACAGCACAATTATATAGAAAGGAAAATTATATAGAAAGGAACGTTAAGGAACTCTATATAGATAGTGGTGTCAAGGGGATCCCTTCTAACCTATGTTATGTGCAAGTGACATGAAGCCACAATGATATAAGGTTATACCTGTTGGCTAGTGTTTCCCCATCTCACATATATATATAAAATTATCCCTCATGACTAATGGTTCTCCCAACTTACATTTTTAGAATTATCCCTGGTGGCTAGTAGTATTTCTGAACCAATGTTGTGGTCTTCACTCATTAGTTTAAGGGTGTGTGGCAGTATGACCACCATCACAACCCACTCCCTCCCCATCCCCCCAACATGCACACAGATACCTTCACACATGTTGCCTTTCATATAGATGCACTCACACACCACCTAACACTACCTGACTACTAAGCTCTCCAGTGCTTACCTCAACCTCAGTGGATGAGCACTGCATTTTATCTGTGATCATTACCATGAGCTGCCAGTAGTAGCCATACTAGTTTGCACAGCAATGAGAGTCTCTGAATCACTTTGCTGCATATGTGCCTTACTGCACGTAGTTCCAGGGGAGAGGACATGGCTAATTGACATAAGCCTCTTCCCAGAATGCCTCAATAGCCTCTGTATACCTTCATGCAACAGCATTGCAATAGGCCTGTCGCAGAATATAAAAAAAGTTTCAGTGAGCTGTGCACCTTGTCTGCACCTCACTGTTACTTTCCTGAATTTGAGCCATAGTTTTATCATGAAGAAATCATATTTATTTACTACCATAACACCCACCCCTGGTGAACACACAGTAGCTGCACCACATGTTGTAAAGGAACAGAGAAGGACAATATGTTATATGTCCTATGCATGTGTTCATTTGTTGTATTCTGTCTTTACATTACCTGACATCAAGACTTCTTGCATGTCTACCTGTTGAGGAAGAGTGAAAATATTGAGAACATAATATTAAGCTATGGAAATGTAAAAGACAGGAACTCACAGCACTGCTAACTGCTGTTCAGTAAAACCATCTGTTTATGTGGGGTGCAATTCCCCCTCCATCCCAAGCATGGGAACCTACCCCTCACATTCATCCCAGCTGCTTTTGAATTCACACTTCAAGGCTGAGCAATTTTAAAGATGTGTTCAGACCAGCGGCTGCTGTAAACAGTGTACCACAGTTATCTCACTGCCTGTGTAACTTTGACATGTGAATAATAATGTTGTAGGGGTATAGGGATTCAAGTCTCTTTACTTGGGTGAGGGTGGCATGTGTCTTCTGCAGATTGCTATGATTCAGTTATTTGATTTGTGTCACTATATATTGATTCAGTATTCCAATATCAGCATTTCATAAACATGCAAACAAATGCACAAGGACACAAATCATTTTCTTCATTTTTTTAAAACTTCCTGGAGAGACTGCTTTGATAAACAGAAAAGTAAATGGTGGGAATATCTGAGTAACTTTTTACTGAAATTGAAAAATGCAACAAAAAGTGCAATGAACCCATCAAAATCATAAAACAGAGTACAAAGAAAATACATTTGCTAGAACAAATATATCTATATCTATCTATATATATATATATATATATATATATATATATATATATATATATATATATATATATATATATATATATATACACACACACACACACACACACATATATGGTTCATAGGTTCATAGGTAGGTACCAGACTATCTGCCCAAAGGCATTTATAAGCCTAGCCAGAATGTGTTGGCTTTCGCCGTCCCCTTAGATTAGTCCCCTATGCCTCTGTCCAGCAGAGGCACTGAAGTGATCCCCAGGGTAAACTTTCTGTTTTCCATCCACTCATCAAGGTTTCTTTTGAAGAGTGTTAATGAGGAGCTCTGCCTAATGTAGATTGGAATCTTGTTCCAAAACATGGGAAGCCTCTAGGGCAGGAATCTATCTCTCCAGCACATCCTATTTATTGTTGGGGTGAGGTTTAGATCCCTAGAGCATGTGGCTCAAGGGGATAACGCTTTCTTTAGGTGGAGCATGTCCATCAATTCTGGGTTGGACATGGCCTTTTCTGTCAGGCAGAGATCAACTCTGAGTAGGCGGTACGCAACTGAGTACAGCTGGAGTTTCTTCAGTTGAGCTGCATAGGGCATCTGTTTGAGGCCAGTGATCCCCTTGGTGAGGTACGTTTGTGGTCTTTTCAGCTGTTGCAGGTGTTTTGTAAGGTATATCCCAAATGGGGCATTTTACTCTATGATGGGTCTGATGAGTGATGAGTAGAGGGGCACAATGACCTCTTTTGATCTGGATGCGAACCTTTTTATGATTAGGTGGGCCACATAGAAGGATTTTCTAACCACTTTGACAATGTGATTATCAAAGGTGAGATTACTATCTACTTGGGTATCCAGATCCCTTATTATGTCTTCCGTATTTAGGGGGCTACCACCTATTTGGTAGTTTATGGGTACCTTGTTTTTTCCAAAAGGGATGACTATTCACTTTTTGGCATTTAGCTTGAGGCCATGATTTTGACACCAGGTATCCATCTCAGTGAGACACTTTTGGAGGATGTCTGTGCCAGCTGGAGAGTCAATTATAGCCCCTAGTTTGCCGTCATCTTTGCACTTGGTCAGCCATGGTTCTCCTGTGCTTGCCTGTACCTCTGAAAAGTATATGCCGAACAGGAGGGGTCCTAGGACTGGGCCCTGGGGAACACCACTTGTTACCAGTTTAGAGTCGGACCTAGCTCCCGCAACTTTCACCGTGTGGGTTCTGTCCGTGAGCCAGTTGGCAACCCATCTTGTGATGTAGGGATTTATGTTCAGGCTGGTGAGCTTGTCTATAATACCAAAAAGGGGAATGGTGTCAAAGGTCTTTGCAATGTCTTTGTAGGCTGTGTGTACCACCTTTCCCTCGTCTATGACCTTGGTTAATGTCTCAAAGAAGTCCACCAGGTTTAGTAGGCATGATCTGCCCTTAACAAAGCCGAACTGGGTAGGGTCCAGTGTTTGGAGGTTTCCAATGTCTCTGTTAATGAGTTCCATGATGATGCGCTTCATAGCCTTGCAGACCAAGCTAGTCAGGCTTATAGGGCGATAGATCCTGGGGTCTGTTTTGGCTCCACCTTTGTCTAGCGGAATAACCATTGCTGTGCACCACTCTATGAGTAAGTAGCCTGTGGAGAAGCTGAGTTTGAACAATGTGTTTAGGTGAGGGGTTAGTTTGTCTTTGAGCTTGTGTAGGACACAGCCTGGGACACCATATATATATATATATATATATATATATATATATATATATATATATATATATATACACACACACACACACACACACACACACACACACACACACATATATATATATATATATATATATATATATATATATATATATATATATATATATATATACATATATATATATAGATGGGTCTACTTGACATTATCGAAATCTCATTAGACCAGCATTCAGAACACCGAACTAAAAATCACTAAGTTTCACATCAGAGAAACTTTACATTACCGACCTCCGAATGCCTGACACTCCAAGCTGATACATGCCAAAAGCTATATTGTATTCAGTGAGTTGCCTAATGACAGCAACCTTTCATTTTAACGTTTAACCCCAAACCCTCTGCTACTTAAAGTTAATAACTCTGAGATCACACTACAGTGTGCACGAGAGGATCTCCTGTTCTGCTTAGCTTGGAGTGTTGAACATTCAGAGATCAGTAATGTGAAGTTTTGCTGATGTGAAACTTTGTGCTTTTCAGCTCGGTGTTCTGAATGTCAGTCTGCTGAGATTTTGGTAATCCCAAGTAGACCCATATCTATATATATATATATATATATATATATATATATATATATATATATATATATATATATGTTTACTATCAAATAATCAAAATTCATTAATGTAAACCTATCACATTATCTAATGATTTCATTGAAAATAGTATGGAGGAAATGGTCATATTGTCGAAATGCGTACAATAATCGAAAATTCTACATTAGACATATTATTTTCGAATTTCCCCTCACCAAAAGTGTTTTTTTTTTTTGTTTTTCAGATTCCCGAGTGCATTATTCCAAACCCGGTGATATTTACAAGCATATCTATGGCATTTCCTTGCTAACAGCAAAGTAACTGTTATTACACCTCAGAAAGCCGCTGTTGATATGAAATACATCTCCCGTGCTAAGTAACCATATTTGAATGTGCAGCATAAATACAGAATGTGTCCTGCGCCATTCGCACATATTGAAGGTATGGCTGCTAGTAACTATGCTGTGGTTGTAGATTTCCTGTAGTTACACATAGTCCCCATGTGGACATGTTAGAAGGAGCAATGCAAAGCAACTAGTTTGGCCAGTCTACGTGATGTCATCTCGTTCCTACATTCCAATAGTCTCATGAACTGGGATTCCTTGTCATGTAGCCTTTTGTGTTTAGGTGATGATGGGGCACATGACAGTAGATGACTCTTCAGGTCTTGCAAATGGTTCTGCTCTAATCGGATGGTATGCAATACATCCATTATATGCAGTTGTTTCTTGTCTAGTAGGCTATGCAGGTGCCGATGCCATCCCTCCACTGTGTTTTGGCTTCTAGGATAGCCCTGTAAACATGTATCCCAATGGTTCTAGAAGTGCACATCAAACAAGGGGGTTAGTCTTTCGCAAGTAGCACTCCATATGCCATAGCATCTTGGACAACCCATAATGTAATGTAATTATTATGGAAGAAGTCACATAAAAGTCTTCCTGCCTCAGGCATGTCAGCTGCAATCTCCTCTAATGTGGACAGGACTGTCACTGGTGATCCAAATGGCAACACTAGTATATTATTCCCAAATAAGGAGGCTAATCTCAACTTTTGTATTTGGCGCCATAGCATTTGGCAGAGATGGAACCAGCAGCCTTTAGACATACTTTCAGGAACATTTCGAGCTATACAGTTCACCGCTCCTTCTCAAAATCACTCAAAATCATGTTTGGCTGTAACAGTAGTTGAAAACTATTACATAGCTGTATTACAGCCTTCCAGAACTGATCATAACATTCCTTTGTCTTCAAAGGCAAAATGCCATACACCACAGGGACAACCTTGCCCTCTGCCATTCCTGAGCTACTTCAATGGATGGTATACACTTGTCTACACTCCCTAATGCTAATAGGAAAGGTCCCATCTACTAGTATGAATTCAGAAGCACAAAGCATTCACAGATTCCCCTCAGTTGTCAGTATTACTATAGTCACCACACTACTGCATATATGTGTATGATGCACAATGAAAGTGCCATTTTTTTATTGGTAACATATCAGCTGTAAGCTGATTGAGTGACTCAAGGCTACACATGATGGACATCCTGCTCTTACGCCATAGCCTATGTACCGTCTGCTTAAGGGCATCAGTATTAGGCAGACTATTCACAACATCAGTAGAGGTGCCTACCAGAATCTAACTGACTATTCTACACGGATCTTCCAGCATCTGCTCAGCTCTTCGCTTAATAGCCTGCCGTACCTTCCTTTCCTCATGCTGCACTATGTCTGGCCCATGAAAATGTGCAGTACTTTTACACAACTTCTCACCCTCAAGACACTCCTCTGTAATACAAGGACCCTTACATCTGTCACTGTTCTTCCTTGTACAGCACCACTATCTCCTGCTGTCTGTACATTTCACCAGATAGTACATATATGTATATATATATATATGGGTCTCCTTCTAATGACCGAAACGCCGATTCGCCGACAGTGAAATCACCGACACGAAACGACCGACAACGCAGTTGACCGACACGCTCGAATCCCGACAGACGGAAGACCGACAAGGGGAATGTTTAAGCGCGACCTGGTAAGTATGCGATAGTGAGGGATTTGGGAGTAGGGAGCGGACAGGTAAGTGTGCAATACTCAGGGATGTAGGGTTAGGGTGTGTGATAGGTGAGTGTGCGGTAGTGTCGGAGCTTGGGGTTCGGGGTGTGTAAGTGAGTTAGGGTTAGGGTGCAGGTAGGAGAGTGTCTTGGTCGGAGCTTGGGGTTGGGGGGTGTGTAAGTGAGTTAGGGTTGGTGCAGGTAGGAGAGTGTCTTGGTAGTGTCCGAGACTTGGGGTTGGGGTGTGTAAGTGAGTTAGGGTTAGGGTGCAGGTAGGGAGAGTGTGTCTGTGTAGTGTCGGACCTGAGGGTTAGGGTTTGGGTTAGGGCTAGTGGATATGTGTTGTAGTGTACTGTGTTGTTTTACGTGTAGTGTGTCGGTGTTATGGTGTTCGGTGTTTGGCGTTGTCGGGTTTGTGTGTTGTCGGGTTTCTGGCGCCTGTGATTTCACTGTCGGCTTAGTGATTCGGTCATTAGAAGTAGACCCATATATATATATATATATATATATATATATATATATAGGTATATATATATATATATATATATATATATATATATACATATATATATATATGTATGTATATATATATATATATATATATATATATATATATATATATATATATATATATATATATATATATATATATATATATATATATATATATATATATATATACATAATGCATATATCATATATATGTATATATATATATATATATATATATATATATATATACATATATATATATATATATATATATATATATATATATATATATCCATATTACATTCTCAAAAGTCGTCTATGCCGAATCTGACATTGTCAACACAAGAATATCTAATGGTCAGAATCTCGAGCGTGTAAACGGAAATCTCCATAAGGGAAGATTTCTGTTTACTGCAATGTAGTGCCATCTTGGAGTTGGTATATTTAAGTAGTGGAGGTGTGGGGGATTGCAGGGGGGCAACCCATTCGGGTACTTTTTTCTTTTTTTTTTTTTTGTCTTTTTATAAGGTCGATGTTTGAAGACATCGACCATATGAATGTCGACCACATGTTGTTCGATGTTTTCAAACGTTGCTCTTATAATATAGACTATATATATATATATATATATATATATATATATATATATATATATATATATATATATATATATATCAAGACAAACAATTGGTGTACACATATATAACATTTTAACACGTATATTCAAGAAAGATTACAGATTTACAGATTTTACTATCCAAAAACTTGTAAAATTTTATTAGTTCTGGCAAACATTTAACAACAAGGAAAAGGTAATTGTATAATCTTCTTCTTTTGGCTTTTCCCGATTAGGGGTCGCCACAGCAAATCACCTGTCAGCTCATGATTGGCAGTAGAGTTTTATGGTGTTGAATTGCCAGCCTGGCACCTAACCTTCCACAGAAGGCACACACATGCACACACTCATGCTTAGGGCCAGTTTAGAGTGTCCAATCCACCTACGGCATGTCTTTTGGATGTGGGAGGAAACTGGAGTACCCAGAGGAAACCCACATGACCACAGGGAGGACATGCAGACTCAATAAAAAAAAACTACTAGTATGAATTCAGAAGCACAAAGCATTCACAGATTCCCCTCAGTTGTCAGTATTACTATAGTCACCACATTACTGCATATATGTGTATGATGCACAATGAAAGTGCCATTTTTATTGGTAACATATCAGCTGTAAGCTGATTGAGTGACTCAAGGCTACACATGATGGACATCCTGCTCTTACGCCATAGCCTATGTACCGTCTGCTTAAGGGCATCAGTATTAGGCAGACTATTCACAACATCAGTAGAGGTGCCTACCAGAATCTAACTGACTATTCTACACGGATCTTCCAGCATCTGCTCAGCTCTTCGCTTAATAGCCTGCCGTACCTTCCTTTCCTCATGCTGCACTATGTCTGGCCCATGAAAATGTGCAGTACTTTTACACAACTTCTCACCCTCAAGACACTCCTCTGTAATACAAGGACCCTTACATCTGTCACTGTTCTTCCTTGTACAGCACCACTATCTCCTGCTGTCTGTACATTTCACCAGATAGTACTGGTAGCCATCAACACTAAGCATTTTCTGATCCTTTAGGGACAGTACTGTCTGATAAATTTTGCCAGCTGCAACAGGACAATCTGTAACTGCATTCTGCTGTGACATGATGTATGCTCACAACCTGCAATACAATGTAGTTATCAGCAACGTGTGCCAGTAATGGATCTACAGTGACACATTATCACACTCTATCCATTAAATCTTACAGCCGTGAACATTTGTACGAAATCACATGTAACAAGCTGAATATTAACAATAAGGGTACACACTCTATTACAACACATGTGCACGCACTACATACATTTGGATAACGTAATAACAGTTTAACAGTAGGTTGCCGCACTCACAGGGACCTTAAACACACCATCAGACATGTGGAAAACTTCAGAAACATGCATAAGTATGACTGTTCCATACAGGTAAATGCTAATTTAATTATAACGATGTATTGTGAGCTTCCCAACTACAACCAGCTACTGTGAACTGAGCTTTAATTCAAACGTACACTGCACTATACAATTTCCAGATTTAACACAAATATATACTCAACTAACTGCTGCAGACAGGCAGCTAAAGTCAAAATAACACATTTCCAAAGTATGTACAAAGATATGCGCCATACATATGTGAAATATACACATACAATTATAATGTCATTGTGCACTACGTAAATTACTTCAAAGTGTTTCAAAAGATTTCTGGTGTACAAAACGACATTTATTATGCTCGGTTGCAGAGTTTCAGCACTGTTACATACATACATGTTGTTATTTCATACTTGTTACCTAACATCACAGCTTTCGTTAGTATCCATACTTACCAATACACACACTAGACTATATTATACACTAAATCATCATCCGGAATGACCAACTACTACATTGCAGCCCTGCCATGGATTTTACATAACCGGCAGTAACGGTGATGACATCACTTCTTCGAGCCAATGTTACGGTAATGTTATAACGAAGGTTATATCATCGAATCCACATGTACGATTTATATT
Organism: Protopterus annectens; assembly: GCF_019279795.1. Classification (NCBI taxonomy): domain Eukaryota; kingdom Metazoa; phylum Chordata; order Ceratodontiformes; family Protopteridae; genus Protopterus; species Protopterus annectens. The sequence goes on along the minus strand of NC_056741.1, from coordinate 1,125,975,334 downwards.
TGGGATTCGCTCTTTCAAAGTCAAGTTTTTTAATGTTCGGCCAACTATTTTTTGAAATTATAAGTTTCACACATGCCATTTTCATACAGAACACTTTCACATTTATGATAGTAAACATATGTGTGTGTGTGTGTATATATATATATATATATATATATATATATATATATATATATATATATATATATATATATATATATATATATATATATATATATATATATATATATATATATATATATATATATATATATATATATATATATATATATATATATATATATATATATATATATATATATATATATATATATATATATATATATATATATATATATATATATATATATATATATATACATATATATATATATATATATATACATATATATATATATATATATACATATATATATATATATATATATGTATATATATATATATATATATATATATATATGTATATATATATATATATATATATATATATATATATATATATCTATATATATATATATATATATATATATATATATATATATATATATATATATATATATAGGGTCTATATTACATTCTCAAAAGCCGTCTATGCCGAATCTGACATTGTCAACACAAGAATATCTAATGGTCAGAATCTCGAGCGTGTAAACGGAAATCTCCATAAGGGAAGATTTCTGTTTACTGCAATGTAGTGCCATCTTGGAGTTGGTATATTTAAGTAGTGGAGGTGTGGGGGATTGCAGGGGGGCAACCCATTCGGGTACTTTTTTCTTTTTTTTTTTTTTGTCTTTTTATAAGGTCGATGTTTGAAGACATCGACCATATGGTGTCGACCACATGTTGTTCGATGTTTTCAAATGTTGCTCTTATAATATAGACTATATATATATATATATATATATTATATATATATATATATATATATATATATATATATATATATCAAGACAAACAATTGGTGTACACATATATAACATTTTAACACGTATATTCAAGAAAGATTACAGATTTACAGATTTTACTATCCAAAAACTTGTAAAATTTTGTTAGTTCTGGCAAACATTTAACAACAAGGAAAAGGTAATTGTATAATCTTCTTCTTTTGGCTTTTCCCGATTAGGGGTCGCCACAGCAGATCACCTGTCAGCTCATGATTGGCAGTAGAGTTTTATGGTGCTGAACTGCCAGCCCGGCACCTAACCTTCCACAGAAGGCACACACATGCACACACTCATGCTTACGGCCAGTTTAGAGTGTCCAATCCACCTACAGCATGTCTTTGGGATGTGGGAGGAAACTGGAGTACCCAGAGGAAACCCACACGACCACAGGGAGGACATGCAGACTCCGCAAGAAAAAAAAAGGAAAGAACATGTTTAAGACAAAAAAAAAAGAAGAAAACAAACTTATCTGAGACATGAATGATGTAATTATGTGAGAAACTGAACATACATCTAAATGATAATTTTTCTTTCTATTTCCATGCAGTCAGAGGTTATATGCTGGTTCACTAAGAACCAGATGAGGGTGAGGGCCTCTTTTGCTTATTGCAGAACAGTAGAGTACATGAAGCCAGTATTGTACATTATCATGAAAAATATGATTTATTAAAAAATAAGATAACACACGCTGGCCAAGGTTAAATCTTATTTGATTAAACTGTCTACTTTTGTATGGAATGTGAAATAACTGAACATCAACTTCCTGGTTTGATAAACATTAAGTCTGAAGGAGTACCATAAATAATCATTGTAATGAGGACATGATTGGCATTATGGTGTAACAATCTGCACTAAAATGGGCAGATACTAGATTTTTTTGCAAACAATGGGACGATACTCTCGTAATTCAGCTTCTTAAGGCAAAAGCATTTAAGCATTGAATAATGACTAGCAAAAAATAATTCCAGTATTAAAACCTAAATAGATACTTAAGAGCATTCAACCCCCTTAATATTTAGTTAAATAACTGGAATATTTCTAGTACACTGCAACAACATACAGATGTATAACATACAAAGGTATATGCAGGATATATTCTTATGGTTGCATCTGCTTAAGTAAAGCTGTTCTTAGATGCTAGTATGTTAAACTTCTATTAAATAAAGGACAAACACTTTTGCCAGTATATTAAATATCTTGCAAATGTAGCACAAAGCACTTTTGCTATGGGGTAGATCAAGAGAATTCCTTCGGTAGTGCTGTGTACACAACAGTTTTGTTTTAACTAAAGATCAATGCTATTCACAAAAATGCAAATCAGAGCTGTTGCTCCCACCAGTGGAAGGGCAAGGAAAATGTTTGCTTGATGTATTGTATTGATGGTAAATAGACTGTCTACTTTGCTAATAGCCTTTGGTATTTGTAAAAAGCAGCTTATGAGCTGTACTCACCAAATAGCTAATGTGTAATGGCAGTATACACTGAAGGCAGTGCTTGTACTGTTAATGTTCTTCCCTAGAGATATTTCCATTACCAAGATGAGTGTCCAAAATGTATCTGACAAAGCTTATGGATATCATCAGGAAAGAATGTCAAACGGCAAACCTTCCTTTTAAATTGAATTCATGTTGATTTACTGCTATGTGCAGTACTGTGCAAGTATGTTACATGAAATAAAATGCTGTGTCATTTTTAAGTATTAAATATTATATTGTAGTGTGTGGAGCAATGTGATTATGCTATGATAAAGATAAACTTGTTTTCAGCATGGCTGATATGAATAATGATTAAAAAAGCACTTGGGGCTGCATAAACAATTCTTAAGTACTTTCCTAGATGTTGTCACAATTGTGTTTCCTTCTAGGAACTAAAAATGGACAGTGCCAGCTACAAAGAATACTGGAAAAAGGTAAAAAAAGCTTCATTACTGTCTGCTTTCCTAGCATCTCAGCCATCTCTGAGTTTATCACAAATTGTTTCTCCTTCTTATCATAAATTTAAGGATTATAGTCAGTCAGTAATGGCAGATATGAGAGTTTAATGCTTCTTATTGCTTAGAATGCATATCGATGCAAAACCTGTCATTCTCTTAACTTTTTAAGTCAATAAGAATATTTAGACACTTTCCCTGATTTTGATCCTTTGTTCTCCATTATTTGTGAATTTGTCTAGAATTCTTAAACAAAAAAGACAAAGGTGTGCTGATGTCTGTTTGACAGATTTAAGTACTTTACCAGCTTTCAAAGTTTTTTTTGCCACTGATAGTACCTGGAACAGATAAGGCTCCATGTACTGCAAAGAATTATGATTGTGTCACCAACTATAACCTGTTATATGTCCTCTTAACATAGATTCCTAGGTACACCTCTCAAACTTTGGTTTCAATGTGATTTTTTTTTTTTTTTGGTAGCCATCTCTTAAACACACAATAGACTGGTCATGATCAGAGATGCAGTCATAATCCTTTATATTGCAATTTTTGGAAATTTATGGTACTATATGCAATTTAACTGCATATAGCAGTACTGACTTAGCTCTACATATTTCTTATAGGTGATGCATGAACTGCTCTTTTTACAATTGCTAAAGAATCTCTTTAGCATGTACTTGGTAAAGGGCCATATATAGCAATCCATTGTGTAGTTAATATGAATGACAGTGTTTCTGACTGTGGGTATATTGATAACACTGATGTTTTACATTCCACTACCCTGTTTCCAGAATGGTGACGCTATGTTGGCTGGTATATTTGTTATAGCAGGATTTTTGTCATATGACTCATCAGGTTTTGTGGTCTTTCTAATAACTATTGTTGTAAAATGATAAGCAGATTTGCATTTTTGGTCTATGTGGTTTGTTGCAACTATGTGTGACAAGAGCTGAATTTAATGGAGTTTAGTTTTCTGTTGAATGTTTTCTGTTGAAAACTGTAGATGAGGCTACGGTGGTTTGCGCAGCCTATCTTGACCTCGCCAAGACTTTCGACACCATCCCCCTTTTTGGAATTATAGCTAAGCTCACTAAACTAGGTATAAATCCCTACATCACAAGATGGGTTGCCAACTGGCTCACTGACAGAAACCACAATGTAAAAATTGCAGACTCCAAATCTGATTTCAAACCATTGACAAGTGGAGTACCACAGGGTTCAGTCCTGGGACCTCTCCTGTTTGGTATCTACTTCTCTGAAGTACAGGCTAACACAGAAGGCCTCTGGTTAATGAAGTTTGCAGATGACTGCAAACTAGGAGCCATAGTCAATCCCCAAATGATGCAGACATCCTACAGAAGGGCCTCACTGAGACAGATGCCTGGTGTCAGAGGCATGGCCTCTAGCTCAGTGCCAAAAAGTGTATTGTCATCCCCTTTGGTAAAAACTCTGTACCCATGAACTACCACATAAACGGCAGTCTACTTAATGCTGAATGTGTGATAAGAGACATTGGGACCCCTTGTGGACAGTAGTCTCTTCTTTGATAATCACATCACCACAGTAGTCAGGAAATCCTTCTATGTGGCACACCTCATCACAAAACGGTTCTCATCCAGGGAAAAAGAGATCATTGTTCCCCTCTACTCAGCACTCATTAGACCCATTATAGAGTACAATCTCCCTTTTGGAATGTACCTCACAAGACATCTGCAGCACCTGGAAAGGCCACAAAAGTACCTCACAAAGAGGATTACTGGCCTCAAACAGATGACCTACACTGACCGTCTCAAAAAACTCCAGCTTTACTCTGTAGCATATCGCCTGCTACGAGGAGATATCTGCCTAACATACAAAGCTATGTTAAACCCAGAGCTGTTGGACATGCTACACCTAAAGAAATCCCACTCCCTCCGAGCTGCACACTCTGGGGACCTAAACCTTGTCACCACAATAAACAGGACATGCTGGGAGGATAGATTCCTGCCCCAGAGACTTCCTATACTCTGTAACAAGCTACCCATCTATGTCAAGCAAAGTTCCTCATTAGCACTCTTAAAGAAAAATCTTGATGAGTGGATGGGAAATAGGAAATACACCCCTGGGATAACTTCTGTGGCTCTGCTCGACATAGGCACAGGAAATTAATTTTCTTGGGTGGTGTAAGCCAGGGAACCTTGTTGGCTAGGCTTGCTTAGGCCCTTGGGCTGATAGCCTAGTACCTACCTATGAACCTATGAGCCTATGTAAAATTAATCTAAAATGGCTCCCTTTTGAAATGTTGGCACTACTAATGCCAAGTGCTGGAACAAAGGGAAAAAAAGATCAAAAATGCAGGAAAAAGTAATTTTTGAACATTAGCTTCTCCTTTAAACTTGTTTTTGCAGGAGACAAGCCCCGGTGTATACTTTGATGTAGGGCCAACCTTCCACACCACCTGAACCGACTTCAATTTCAGCATAATCAGAGTAAAGGAAATTTTTGAGAAATGTCCTTCTTGAAATGAATATATGGATGTCCATTTTTTTGTCCATTCAGTCACTTTGCTTGATTCAGGTGATAAATTAAAGTCAAGTATTGCTTGGGACTATGGAGCTAGTATTTTGGACCTTAGACAATTTGATCTCTAATTATGTTTTTTAGCTCCTCCAACAGATACAAATGTGGGTTAGCCATATACAATGAGTTATTGTACTTTGAGCTAACTAAACTTGGAAGGAAGCTGACTGAGCACATTTTTCTATTCACAGCTGGAATACAGCAGTCCTGCGAATCACCTTCATTTTTTCTGCTATCATTTTAAAGGGCTTCATACCTATCTTCAGAGTTGGAAGCGATTTGTAATTCATAACAGGTGTTGACTTTAAGACTTTATTTCAGAAGTTAATTTCTTGCTTGATTAAACCTACTTTTGTTTGATGGTCAGGACCCATCCTTTTTTGATAATAAAATTGTCTGCTTACTCTACAGTTTATTTTAAAAGTTTAACTCAGAAGTTTGCTTTTGAGTATCAGACTGTATTTGAATATTTTAAACAATAACTTATCTATTGATTTCCATGCATAAACACTGACGTTATAACAGGTTCCATTTAGAATATATTGTAAGGCAAGCATAGTACAAATGGGATATGTTGGACTGTTTTGTAATATGTGTAATATTTCATGCCCATTTTTTAATAAAAGTCCCAGAATAGGGTGGCAGAAAATCAGTTTTGCAAAGGGAAGATATTGACTATCAACTTTTATTGCTCCCTGTATCTTTGACTTCCAATAACTGCATTTGCGTGAATCAGAAAAGTAGTTATCAACACTTATAATATTATGCAATTTTGATGAAAATCATACAATAGTGGATGCTGATTCTTGCTGATTAATGACTAGTGGCCACTCAAATGATGAGTTTTTTTCCTCAATCAGACCTTTCATTTGTCCATTTTTCAGCTATTAATAAATCTTTAACATCTCTTATTAGTCTACTTTGAAAAGAATGACTTTAGCAATTTTTAAATCAGTATAATGCAAAAGTTGCCTGCTAAATTTTAACAAAGGAATTTGTTATGCAATCTTTATAAAGCATTAAATCCTGCATATTTTTAATTTGGAACATATATATGTATTTATTATTTTGCTATTGGACTATTTATAAATAAAATCATCAATAAAATTAAGTTTATCTGAATTAGTAAAGACAGTGATCTGTTGCATTATGGATGCAAACTATATTTCCAGTTTAAGGTATCCTACAATTCATAAGCCTACTAATCAAGGAAAACAAGCAAATGTTTGATATATAGGTTTGCTATCATTATGTCAGCGTGCATTTGCACGGCTATGAAGTATTCGAACATCAGATATTCGAATACTTCATATTACGGCAGGTGACATGAGCGAAGGTTTGCATTACGAATGAACTGTGCATTCGCAATTCTAACTTTCGGTCATGGGAGGGGATCGCGGTACAGTGCGGTTAGGGAAATGCACCCCTTTCCTCACTGTAGTGCGATCTTGGAGTTGGAATATTAAGTTGGGGGGGTGTGGGGGTACAGCCCCCCACAGGGGGGGTGCAGGGGGGCACAGCCCCCCTGCATAACTGTGTGTTTGGTTAGGTAGGTAGGTGATTATGGGAAGGGTGGGCATGCTGTGTATCGTCATAAATGTCGCAAGCGACATTTTCGACAATACACCCTTGTTTTCGAGTTTACTATTATTCGAAAATGTTCATTTTCTATGCATAAATTCGAAAATAAAGACATTATTTATTTTTACTTTCGAATTTATGATAGTAAACCAATATATATCTATATCTATCTATATATATAGCTATATCTGTATCTAGTATGTTTATATCTCTATATCTGGTATATTTTTATTGGCCTCTTATTTTCACTACATAGCTCCCCCCTCCACCTTATCAATACCTGCTAAACCTTACTCCAACCCTGCCCCTTCCCCTAACCATAATACTTGACCTTAGAAAAAATGTTCTCCTATCACTACCACTACACACAGCATCTTGGATGCAACACAGACACACACACACACACACACACACACACACACACACACACACACACACACACACACACACACACACACACACACACACACACACACACACACACACACACACACACACACACACACACACACACACACACACACACACACACACACACACACACACACACACACACACACACACAAAGCACACAGACACACAACTCAGCTATCAACTAACTTAACCATGACCATAACCTTAAAAGTCACAATCATCCAACACTAACTCTAAGCCACATGCATTTGCAAGCTCACACAAACTCCTACTACCCTCATCTGGAAACCTCTACTTACCTGCAATCCTATTTATTTGATAAAATGCATATTTGACATTCTGGCCACAAATAAAGAACATTTGACATTCTGATCATTCAATATTTTAAATGACATCTAAATGCATATAGATAGAAAGATGGATAGATTAGAGAGATAGATAGATAGATAAACATATCCTTATACTGAGGTACAATGGTTTCTCAGGCTTAGAGGCTAAGATGTCTCCCACTCTTAAGGAAAAGTATTAAACCTTAGTGAAAACTGATACTTTATGGGCATCAAAGTTGCCTGCTGAGCCTCATTGAAATAAGAAAAAAACAACCATGAACTGTAGCCAGTCTCATTTGAGACTTCAACATAACCAAGCACTTACAACTTGTTTATAAATTGATTTTGCACTATTGAAAATTAAAATACATTATAACAGAGTTTCATCATCTTAGAGATAGTCAGGTAATGGGGTAGATTTAGTGATGCAAGTATGTAGGTGTTCATTCATGTGTGTTTCTCTGAACCCTTCTTGTTTAGCCCCCTTGTACAACTTTAATAATTTGACCTACCCCTATCCATGACCCTAATTCCAACCCTACTCATGTACATAAATAAAACCACTCTGTAATGTTATCAAAAATCAGTAAATTATTGACTAGTGTTATGGAGGATTTAGTTAAATTATTGCAAAAGATTTTTTTTCTTTTTATCATCTTTAGTTCTGTTCCATATTTTGGCAGTTTGACAGCATGATTGTTCCCTATGTTTGCCATATGTTTTACTTTCAAAATTATGATATTGCAATCATTCACATTAGAATCTTTTATCAACCCACCATAAATATGTTTGCACATTATTATAAGTTCCATTATAGAATTCCAATCATAATAAACACACACACGCACACACACACACACACACACACACACACACACACACACACACACACACACACACACACACACACACACACACACACACACACACATACACACACACACACACACACACACACAGACACACACACATATACACACACACAAATAAAATATATATGGAGATAAATAGATACATATGGCTTTGCAAAACTCTGTTGACTTGTAATTTAGTCAACAAAGTATATTTTCTGTGTGTACAGTTGATTGAGTGGATACCTGGTTGAATGGACAGTGTTATGGTAAAAAGATGATGTATCATTGGGAAGGTTACTGTGCGGGTGTCTGGTTTAGTGTTTGGTATGAGTTTATGTGCATGATTGTTTGTGGGTTAGGATTAGACTAAAGGCTATTGTAGGTAGTACCCTGTGAGGTTTATACATATGGTAAGTTCACATGCTAAAGGTTAGGGTTAAAGTAATGAGTAGATAAGGGGATAGATTTAATGTAGTTAATGTATGTATGCATATACTGTGTGCCTGGGCTTATCATATGCAGTGGTAGTATTACAAAAAGCATTTTCATGAAGGAAGGTATCAAATTAAGGTTGGGGAAAAGGCACGGTTATTGGTAGGTTTACCACATATTAATAAGGCTGGGAAGGGTGACAAAGCCATTAGGTACCCTTCAGATAAATTCTATCAGTTCAAGCTGCCTGATTTACTAAATAACATCCATATGTTTAAAAAGTACATCTACTAGTGACCAAGATCAGATGTCTCTAGTTCTAAGTGCCCTAATCCCAAAATGCTGAAAAAAAGTGGAATGCTGATCACTGTTTCTCATAGTAAACCACTACCTGTGAGAATTGTGTTTGACAAGAGTGACTCTTTTGGTTTATGACATTTCTCCCTTTTCATATCTTTGCAACCCTGTATATTGTGTATATAAATGTGGGGTATATGCAAGGCTTGTACACTTTCAAAAAATGGTTATCGCTGAAAGTTTTATACTTTGATATCTTGGACAATTTTGGTGCAAGTTAGTTTCTTTTTTTTTAAGACATGTTTTATTAATTTAACATATTTATAATATATACACAGAATAGAAGAAATTCAACATCACATATTGTTATACAGTGACAGGAATACATTGAGTCATCAAGGTAATCTTATACAATTAACACATTAAAAGTCTTATCATTTCAATCACAATATTTCAAGGTTATCCCAACCACTAAAAGTCTTAGTATGATTTATAGATCTTATTCTGGTAATTTCTTTTTCAGGTTTACATGATATTGCTTTTAAATTTAAAAACATAAATATTTGAATGTAGGAACTGCATTCAGTTTCCAGTTTTGTTGTAAAAACTGTTTTAGCAGCTGCCAAAAGAGCCCAAAACATTTTTTGCTATTTGGCTATTACAGAGTCAGGAAGTGGAACATTTATTAGTATTACTTATCTAATGAAAGAACAATAATCAGACCATAATGCCTTAAAAAGCATACTTATGGGGGCATGGCCAAGATGATGATCTGGTAGCAACACTCTTCAAGAGCTCTCTAACCTGGAATATATTTCTGACAGGAATTATAGTTCTTATCTGATTATTTTTTCACTTATTTGATACCATTTTTCTTTTAAACACCTGAGGTAACAATTCAGCTACTTTCTTGATAAAGAAATTCTAAAATTCCTGTCAGTTTTAACTCGATAAAAATTCTACTTAAAGCCTGTCAGCATGAGTCACAACAAATCTTCACTTTCAGAATCATCACTTAAAAAGGAATTGCAGTCCCTGCTATCTAACCTACAGGATTTACCTCTGGAAATAGATAAACTGGACAATAAGCTTGACTCTTTTAAAGACAAATTTTCACAACAGCTTGACCAATTTCAAGAAATAACAATACAACATAAAGTTCAAATCTCATAGATGGAACAAGCATTAAATTAAATGGAAAAAAGGCTCAGTGAAGAAGAACACCACTCAGAACTATTACAAAAGCAAAACAACTTCTTAATAGACAAACTGGATGATCTGGAAAATAGATCCAGAAGGAATAGTCTTCAAATATATGGACTCCCAGGAAAAAGCAAAAGGTGACAACATCATCAATTTCCTTACAACATGGATACCAACTATAATTAAACTACCACAATCTCTTTCATATGGCATAGAGCAAGCTCACAGATCTATGACATCCATAGACACAACCAACTCAACAAATCCTAAACTCAGGTCCATCATCATGAAATTGGTTTTCCACCCAAGATAAGGAATTAATATTAAAAACAGCATGGTCTAATTCACCAATAAAGTAACAAGGATCTCTTATCAGATTTGACAATGACTATTCTTCAAATGTTGTCTCAAAAAGAAAATAATTATTTCCCCTAGTTAAGGCACTGAAGAAAAAACAACTGAAAAACACACTTATTATTTCCTGCCAGATTGAGACTCTTTTTGCCAGAAGGTATCACAATCTTTGACTGTGGATACAGCAGCAAAATACTTAATAAACAACAAAATTATTGACCAAGTTGAAGTTATGGACTGGACTAACAGTACTCCTAAAAGAAATGCAGAGAAAAATGAATGGAATATGTTAGAACAAAAAGAAAAAAACAGTTAAAGGGCAAATAAATATTTAATGTTTTGTTCAAAATTTTCCCATCCTTTTTGTTTCTCTCATATTAAACTGTAAATATTAATTATTACTTTGGTACCTTTCAAAGGGGAACAAAGAAAGAACTTGAAATGAAAGATATAAAGAAACAATAATAATAAAAGTAAAAGAAACTCCTACATCCTTATCTCAACAATTAATACAGGTACATTTCTCTTTTCTCTTAATATTGCTAACTTATTTGATAATCTGTTTTACACTCTACATGTGTTTTATTAAACAAAACAAACATTAAGTATATATAGAAATCATAAAAACTATACTAATAGAACATATCTTGCTATGCAATAAATCTACATTATTCATACAATACTATCGTTGATATAAAAACACATATTAGATATTTAATTTCATTATTCATAATTTAAAAATAGTCATACAAAAAGCATACTTCTTCTCAATATACATTTGATTTTTCACAATTCATAAACATGTATCCAATCAATGTGTACCTCTTTATTACATCTCCAACAAACTGAAGACATCATTTTACTAAAATTTGGCATTTTATAGGGAGTAACAAACATTCTATGTACATATTTCCACATAAAACTCTCCAATATAAAGTTGAAAAATTTGACTAACTGATTTAGTAACAAAGTTTTATTCTTGCCATCTTTTGAGTCACTCAATGCATTACTAACTAAAATGTTCCAGAATTTTGCATCAAAACTATTTCTTATTATGTATAATTAACTTATATAACTTGGACATACTTCATTTGTAGGTTACTCTTCCTTTGATAATAGCATTCCTATAGTCATATAATGGAGGGATAATGTTATGTTCTTCTTCATTCAAATTATTCACAAATTCATTTAATTGTTACTGATGGATAATATTCAGTGGTTAGCAGATCCATCCAGCTTATATTCTTTCATTAAATATTCTGTGGACTAACTTTTTCTTTTCTGCAGCAATCAGACCATAATACTAATCAATTCCTTTCTAGTAAATTAATTTTAACATTGTTCTGAGTTTCCTTAAATCTAGAGGTGTGTGCAGTGGGAAAGCAAAAATAATTTCATGCTGATATTAATGGAGTTTTAAAAATATATGTCTTAACTGTTTTAAGAATTAATTTCATATATGCAGTCTAAAGACTGAAGTGAAGCTGCATCAAATGCAAATTTTGTTAACCAGATGAAAGAATTATTACATATTTTTAATTTATAATATTTAATAAGCTTATAAGAATTTGATATAATCTGCTCCTAAATGGTTTTCCATTGATGATAGGTTGAGTCTGTTCATAGTATAATAGAGTTAAAACTTGCAGCAATATAATAAGATTCTACATATGGGAAGCTAATACATCATACTCCCATAATCTTATATGATTTCTACAATTCTTGGCTTTTTAGGCTATCATAAAAATGAGGTTAACATTTTTTCCATTTTCCTTAAAGGTATTAAAGTTATTGAATTCAATATGGATATACATATATACACACACACACACACACACACACACACACACACACACACACACACACACATACACATGTATGTGTGTGTGTGTGTGTGTGTGTGTGTGTGTGTGTGTGTGTGTGTGTGTGTGTGTGTGTGTGTGTGTGTGTGTGTGTGTGTGTATATGTATATATACGTGTGTGTGTGTGTGTGTGTGTGTGTGTTTATATATATATATATATATATATATATATATATATATATATATATATATAAAATCTTGGGTAATACATTTTAATAAGTACTAACCTATCCTCAAAAGTAAAAAAAATAATAATTTCATTTTTAATAAGAAATAACACTTTTTCAATTACTTTTTCAAAATTATTATTAATCTTACTCACATCTTGATACATTTTTAGTCCTAAATATTTTAGTTCTTTTCTTTCCCAATCAAATGTAATATGTATCTTTAAACTTATTATCTAGTAATTGATTTAACACTAAAGTTTCAGTTTTATTATTATTACATTTCGGCAGCGGTATTTTTTGAAACTTTTCGTCATCTGTTTTTTAGATTGAATAATTAAAATCTGCTATAGTTAGAAAAGTTCATCTGCAAAAAGCTGTATTTTATATTAACAAACTCTACGAATTGAGAATCTATCATTTTTTTCATTGATTATTATACTATTAGCTAAGATTTCAGTAACTAATGCAAATAGTAGAGGGTACAAAGGATACCCTTGCTTTATCCCTTTGTTTAAAGTGAATCCTTGAAAAATATAAGAACTAATTTTAAAATATGCTTTACAGTCTCTGTACAGGTGTGATGATGTAAGATAGTGGCAGCTATGCCAGGAGAAGTCAGGTAGTGGATATGTAACATTTGCCAGCATAACTAGCTGGTGTTTTGTAAGGAATTATATGTCATTTGTATATCAAACTGATTTGTGCAGGTGCTTGTGTTGAAAATCTATTTGTAAAGTTTCCTGTGTTAAAAACTGTACCAACAGTGGGTCCTGCTGGACAGAAAAGAAATACACCTGTATTGTAACTGTTGAAATTAATATGCTGTAACAGAGGACACTGGAAGAGAAGAGGTTAATCTCAGTCCAGATAACTTTGAAAAATAGTCTGAAATTAAATTACCTGGTTTAGGCCATAACGATTGTTTCTTACAGTTCTTGATTGCAGCCATAGCCAAAATGTCTGTGAAAACCAGGACTAGGAATCCTGCTGCATTGCCTTTATGGGAGAACTAATTGCTAACCTGGAAAGGTGGAAGTTTTTTAAATGGTTTTATATCTTTCAGATGATATAACACATTTTAGCAAAGCTCTGTGTGTGTATGGTAACACATATGTGCAAGATTGTGGTTCAGTTTCTAGTAAAGACAGTTGTGTGGGAACCAGAATTCAAGTGGCCAGATGTATGTGATGTCATTCTGTAATCTAGCACTGAAATTATGTTTTAATACTAGATGAGACAGAAGTCTCGGGGCACTCTGTTTGTGAAATCTGACAAAGAAGGACCATTCACCCATTTCGATTTGCCTTGCTCGAGTAAGTGAATGAGGGAACAGTAATTCTTTAATCTGTCAGGAAAATGTAGTGAGATTAGTTAAATATTGTTTTTCTGTATCTGTGTGAACATTTCCATCTGTGTTATTTTTAATATTTCCTATGGCTGAAACTCTGGTGTTTATTGTAAATAGATATTTAGTATGCCCATGTTATTTTATTATTTATTATTAAATTTATTTAAACTTTTCATTGTGGCTTGTCTTTTAGAGAATATTTTAACCTTTAAAAGTACTTATATTCATTTGGTGACACTGTGACAATTCCTGAAAGCCTTTCTGCATTGGTCAAACACTACCATTTGCATTAGTATTGATTTTACTCAGTATAACTGGATACACTTGTAACAGCCTTAGAGTAGCTGGCTTTAGAGTGTTCTGCTTGTAGTACCTACCTTTTAAACTGGGAAGAGGGGACATAGCTGATAAATCTGTGCCAACCTTTCCCAGGTGTGTGTGTGTGTGTGTGTGTGTGTGTGTGTGTGTGTGTGTGTGTGTGTGTGTGTGTGTGTGTGTGTGTGTGTGTGTGTGTGTGTGTGTGTGTGTGTGTGTGTGTGTTTGTGAGCATGTGGTGAAAATCAAATCTCAAAGTGTTTTTCTTTCAGTTACTTGGAGCCAGTAAACAGAGCACTTGTTTCACAGAAAGAGTGGTGGAGGTCTTGGTTTGGAACACTTGGCTGAGGACTCAACTCTAAGCTCTGTCAGTGAGGAGCCTTATTCGGGGGCCTGGAGAGACAGAGAGAGAGAGAGAGAGAAAGAGAGAGGAAATGCAGCCCCAGGACTGAGTGTGTTCCCTGTGTGCTCTTAAAGGAAATTGTGCTTGGTTCGGAGAGCTGCATCTGGAAATGCTGGGTGCATCTATTTTTGTTCCAAGTGAATCTCTCTCACTGATGTTAGTGGTGAGGATTGAGGCTCCTTGTTTACTGGCCCAGAGTTGGACATCACAACCGATCTTTTAATTTTCCATTTAACTATTCTGGAAATGCAAAAGCTTCTAAAGTTTTAACCAAGTAGTTCCAATCTACAGAATCATAAGCTGTCTCAATATCTAATTAGGGCCAATGTCTTGTTCATTCTTTTTGCTAAATCTAAGATAACTACTAAACCCTTTTTCTATTATTGTATGTTAATCTATTGACTATAAATTATGTTTGATCTTTATTAATTAATTTATCTACTATATCCCTTAGTCTTGTTGTGAAAATGGAAGTAAATCTTTTATAGTCTATATTTAATAATGAAATAATTCTATATGAAGAAACTAACTTATTATCCTTGCCTTGTGTAAGTACAGGTAAGGTTACAGAACATTTCCATGAGGAAGGAACTACTTTGTAAGTATGAATTATCCTATAAATGTCATTCTGTAGTTTTAAAATATTTAATGGAGATGACTGTATAATTCCATAATTAAACCATACCATAGAGCTTTATCATTTTTTTCCCTTTTTTAAAAGCTTCTTTAACTTCTATCAAGGTAATAGGCTTTTTCAAAAGAGATATTTGACGGTCATTAAGTTTATTAGTAACATTTGCCTTTAAATAATTGTCAGTTTTGTAGTCATAAGGGTTATTGTTTTATCTTTATTAAGATTTTCATAGATTTTTAAAAAAAAATATTACACATTTCCTCTATGTCTGAAGTTAGCTTATTAGTGTGATTAGTGTGAGGATTTTGGATATTATTGATATGTGCCCTTTGCTTAACATCTTACTTTTATTAGCTAATCTATCTAGATTTTTTGAAGTCATTGCATAACTGTGTAATTTTATTTTTTTCTAAAGCCATCTCCACTTTACTCTTTAAAACTGTTTATTTTGTCATTAATTTTAATGACTTCAGTATTATATAATTTCATTTTTTTTGTTCAGACATCATTTTGTGTGTTTCACCTTGTATTTCTAACAACTCTTTGTCCCACTCTTTCATTTTATTACTAGTCCATCTTCGCATTCTATCATTAATATGTATTTTTAAGGTGTACCATAGAATCAAATTATTAACCTGACTATTATGATTCAAAGATAAAAAAATTCTAAATTTGCTTCTTAAGATAACTTTTAAATTCTTTTAATTTCATCATATATCTGGGATTCTATAAATACTCTGAAATTCCCATATATCCATCACTATTTTAATACTTGGTGCATTATGATAAGATAAAACACAAGGAATAGTTTTAAAATAATTCACTTTATTAAGTAAGTATAGAGAAGCATAAATCCTATCATATCTGGTTTGTATCCCTTGTGCATATAAATAATAAGTGAAGAACAATGATGTACCTTCTTCTTTTACTAGTAAATTAACTAAATTATTATTACTAGTCCATCTATTTACTGCTATATATGATACCAGTATTTTTAGCTTTCTTTTGTTTTTGTATCTTCTGTACTAGATATGCAGTTAAAATCCCTTATTAAAATTGAACTATCCCTCCAATGACTTTGTTGTAAGTTTACATGATCTTTACCCACTCCTGCAACTCTTTCAGGGGTCTAGTAAAAATTAGCTGGTGTATAGAGTTTGCCATTATAATTAACTATTGCAAATGTATACATTCCTTTGGGATCATTATTGGATTCCATGACCCCAGGCATTACAGTAAATTTTCTCCATAGTATAGCACTTCCTCTCTTCTTTTTTTTTTAAAGAAGCAGATGATAACATTTCATAATTCAAGTGAGTTTCTTGCAGGAATATAATAGCTCCTCTTTTCAGTTTTAGATATCTTGTTAATCATTTCCTTTTGTTGCCATTATTTAATCATTTTACATTAATAAGTAATAGATTAAAGCTATCCTTTATTTGCATTTAAAAAGATTCATTTTAAAAGACAATATGGCATATTTATTCACCATACTAATTTAATTATCTGTAAGACTCTAATGCATTTTTTCAACATTATCTTAACATTCCACATTTTTTGAATTATTCCATTTTGCAAAGTAAACTACTAAAACTTAAAGGGAAGTCTACAACCATAACTGTATGTATTACTAATAAAACACAACTTACCATAAATACCAAAGTTCGCTTGCCTATAGAATACACAGACTACTATACTATCGATCTACCTATCAACACCAAAAAAATCTTGAAAAACTAATCAAAAGCTACCATGACTTACAAATATTTACTATATTATATATATATATATATATATATATATATATATATATATATATATATATATATATATATGGTTCTAGGTCATAAGATCGACAGCCACATTCACCGACAACAAAAACATCGACACCACATTATCGACAAACCATAAACACGACACCTCACATGCCCGACAAACAAGTAACCGATGGTCCACAAACACGAAACCCCACACACTGCACATGCCACAATAACAACAATCAACTAACAAAACACATCCCCTTATCCAAAAACCACACACAGAACACAAGCACACCAAAATCCTCACAAACCCACACTAAACCTCACACACACAACTACGTCCAACCCTAACCCAAACCCTTACCCTAAGGTCCGTCACTATCGCACACTCAGCTAACCCGTGCCCTAATCCTAACTCACTTAACCCACCCCTAACCCAAAAAATACCACTACCGCACACTTACATAACCCGCGCCCTAACCCTAACTCACTTAACCCGCCCCTAACCCAAAAAACTGCCACTACCGCACACTTACCTAACCCGCGCCCTAACCCTAACTCACTTAACCCACCCCTAACCCAAAAAATACCACTACCGCACACTTACCCAACCCGCGCTTTATCCCTAACTCACTTAACCCACCCCTATCCCCACAGACTGTCACTATCCACACTTACCTTAATCGCACCCTAACGTCCGTCACCACCGCATACTCACACAGCCTTCTTTCCAACTCACTATCCCTGGCGTCGGCATGTTCATCCGTAGCGTCGGTCTTCCGAGTGTCGATCATCTGGCGCCCGCTCATGCGTTGTCGGTTATCTCAGCTGTCGATCTTCTAACCTACACCCATATATATATATATATATATATATATATATGCATCAAAATAATAAAAGACTATAAATTTAATTATATATTTTGCTATTTAAAACTCTTCCCCATTACTACATAAAAGTTTAATAATCCTCATCTATTAATCAGAAATGTTAAACAATCCAAAAATTGCATATTATAACCCTGTTTATGTAATAATAGTATAAATTATGCATTGAATATTCCTAAATTATTTTTTCATTCAACATTATTATAACTACATTTCTAAATAAATAAGTATAACAGAGTAGGACCTGAAGAGATAAAGACAGGTGACAGGTAATATTATCATACTAAATGATAATGCAAAAAGGAAATAAATGCATGTATATATGTATCATGCTGAAGGACACACATATTCTATAAGTCTAACAAAAGCTCAAATTAATTTTTAAAGTACATGTATCTATATCTCAAAATTGTGTGACACTCTTAAGATAACAGATATCAAAATATTTAAAAATCCTTTAGCTTATTAAACTACTTCATAAAAATATGTATATTACTGAGGTCAAAGAGAATGGACCAGAATTAATAAAGCCTACACTAAGTGTACATGATATGTATTTAATAAAATTCATATAATATTTTTTATGCTTTCTATTCACTCAGAAAGATTACACTGTGTACATGGTCTACGCTATGTGGTAACCTTTATGAATCCCTGTAAATATTTAAAACTGCAAAAATATCAGTAGGAAAACTAAAATTAGGAGGAAGAAGGTGTGAGTTATGTCTGTGTTGTCTGTCACTCAGAACAGTTTACACTCTATGTACATTTACCTTAGGCTTTATTGAATCCGGTCCGGTGTCTTGCTATTTCTATGGAGACAAAAAATATTTGCAGTCAATATTGTATTCAAAAGTTACAATGTGTCCAATTCAAATTCCATACTTCCTTCCCAGATTCAAATATATTGAAAAATCTACTTTACTTTCTATCAAAATGGATGCACTTATTCGGCAATAAAACCTTCAAGTTTCAGCTTTGACATATGAAATGAACTATTTCAGGTAGATTTAGTGAATCTAATAAAATACAACATGTAAAAAGCTTCAAAGTTCACATGACCAAGCTCCAAATTTCAGCTTTCAGATTATTTTCAAATATTTTTATATGATTTTATATATAAATTATATGACAGCTTGCACATTCACATTTCTGCAGTATGTGGGAATGTGTAATAGACATCTTTTTTAAAAGCAGTTTTTTACTCAGATATATTTTTTATGTCTTAATTTTCTTACTAACATTCTACCTTATTATATATATATCTTGCACTTCTAAAATCACCCATCAAATAGCTATTTAATCATTAGCTCTCTATTAAATATTATAGCATGTGTAAATATTTTTTAAATTGCTGATTTGGCTCTTTTATTAATCATACATATTAAATATTTCATTCCTAATGCATTTGCATATTATTCATAAGATGTTTACTCTTCTTATTAATTCTAGTATTGCAAGCAATCTTGACTGTACATAAAATAATTTCAGCTTGTTTAATATGAATCTGTGTTGTAGCCAATGCAAACTACTGCTCTGATCTAAGCTTCACATACTGACATCAAAATTTGACTACAGCATGTGAAAATGACAAGTCACAACACACGGCAGCAGCTAATTTCCTGTGTAAGTTTCTAATTCCTCTTAATTATTTTAAGCTGTTCTAATCAGTAAAATCATCTAACTTTACTTCTTTCAAATAATATGTACAGTTAATATATATAGTTAGAGTTAATAGTACTACAGCGCAAACTATTAGCATGCAAAATGTAAGCAAATTGAAAGTTAGCAACATCTCAGTATAAAACATTACTATAGCTTTTACCTTACCAAATCTTCACTTCCAGGAAAAGAAAAAGGTGTTATTTTGTTTTGATTTCTCGTATATATTTTTTTCTTTTTTCACAGACATCAGGGATGAACTTTGACCTACATCTTCTTCAGGACAGCTTAATGTGGGAAGAATCCAACATTCTCTCTGTGTGTCAGTTGCTTCATAAATGACCTGAGAAAGGAATGTGGTATACAGGAACAATGAAAACAAAATCACTAGCACTTTAACAATTCTAATTAGCATATTACTTAGATCTGACATTCCGTTAACACTGCAATGTACACAGTAAGCAAAGTTAAACAAATCAAATGAAATTTGTAACTTATATAGCCTTAAAGATACCAATCACATTGGTTCAAATTTAATGATATTCTCTTACAGGAAGTATTTCTTAACAATTAGAAGTCCCCTTATAAGTTTTGTTAAATGAAATATATGAGGTCTTTCACTGTAAATATAGTAAAACAGTAAAACTATCCATTTATATAGTTCCATGTGAAATGTTTTAGCTTAAAATATAAATACATACTTGCATATGTTTTGAAGCTTCAAGTCTAGTACAAGCTTTTTAGTTAAAGGACCAGTCTATTGTTTCAGAAAATAAAATTCCTGCGATTAGAGAATGAAATCAACTTGCGTCTAGGCTTATTAATTTTAGAAGATTTCCAGGAATTCAGCTCACTTTGTGTCTTCAGAGATATAGCATTCCACTCCATTTCTTTATTATTATTATTATTATGGATTTTATTGCTGTTAACAAAAGTACATGCCTCCTCCAACATGTTAAATATCTTGGTTTCTTCAGAAAGAAATAATTTGATCTTTGCATTAATCACCAACATGTTTTTAATATTGTTCCTTTTAAGTTCCTTGATCAGCTGAGAGACAAGAGTTTATTTTACTCATTATTTTACTGGAATAATCATTATCATATCTGACTATATATTATCCCATTTTAATAAGTGAACTGGACCATGATGTTTTTAATATTTGACATTTTTCTAATCTCGACATAGACCTAAACATAATTGAACATTGTGGTGAGTTTTTCATCTTTGAATGTGTTCTCAAGGATCTATGTGCTCTTTCAAGTCCAAAAGATGAAATTTCAGATAGATGTAATGTTTTATGTAGCTATGTAGTTAAGAAGCTTATTATATTGTTTCCCTCACACTTTTCAGGTATACCAAAAATTCTAATGTTATTTTGTGTCAGTCTATTTTCTAAATCATTGAACTTACCTATAAGCCAATTGTTTTCTTTTAAAAGAAAGTCAGTCTGAGACTTACCTTCAGTTATTCTTCCTTCATGATCATTTTATAGTATCTTCCATACTACTGATTTATGTACTTTGTTGTTTCATAATAATTTCTAGATGTTCCCTCTTCTTTCTGGTCTGTTCTTTGAAACTTTATAGTTTGATATCCAGTTTATTTATTCTAGGTAATGCATCCTGAAAACTAAATATTAGGGACTGTATGCCTTTTTAATTCAAGAATTCTAAGTACCATTTCTTGAGTGGCACGTTTGAAGTATTTTCTCTCTTAACCTAGCAACTGAAATTCTGACTGAAAAAGTATAGTTTTTGAATAACTTGAAGCTATATTTTTTCTCTATTAGTGAGTGAAATTAACTAACAAGTATCTTCAGATTTAAATTTTGATTATATTTTCTGTAAAAATATTCAGTCACAGAGCTTTCACCAATTGCTACTCTCAGTTAGCCATCTTGGCCATGCCCTATTGGCATGTTAGTTTCTTGATGTTCAGTCCTTCACTGGGGATTCAATTAATAACAGGATCACCACTACTTTTACTTTACTAATAATTTATGTAGACACTATTTATGCTCTTTAAAGGATAAATGCTGTAAAAGATCTATATGTCATAAAAATGAAAGGGAGAAAGAAAGGAATCCTTTATGGTTGTCCATTTTGCATTACTTATTATTTAAAACTGAAAATATTTTTATAATCCATATATAATAATTACTACCATAGTTAGATACATGGCAAAAAGTGAACATGGTCTCATGTTTGGTTTCTAAATAAGGAACATCACCTATTTATCATTAAAAAATCACAGTCTATAATTTAAACAAAGTGCCATGCAATTTGAAAAGTGAAACAAAACAGAATTAATAGCATTACCTCCAGGGCTATTTACCTCATCCAATTAACCTATTAAATGCAGTGAGATCCTATTTTAATATTGGACTCTTGAAGAAACATTAATTGCTACTCTAAGGTGTGGAAGAAGAAACAAAAAGTATCATACTCATCTTCTTAACCATTAGTTTTGTCAACATCTGTAAATTCATTTCTTACTTGTATTGATGTTAAAGTGCATGATATCCATTGCACTCATTCTAACCTTTTAATATCTCAGTTATAATACTGATTACCTGACTAGATAACTTTGATTTGATACAGTTATTAACTCTTTGAAAATATACCCATCAAATACTATTGCTCAAAAATGAATCAAGCTTTAACAACTTAATGCACATTTTAAAGTAGCATATACTTAAAATGTGAGCATTATATTAACAAAATGCAACAGTAAATCATTCAGCAAAAATATTAAAGAAGCCTTCCATACAAATTGTGATATCAGGCTTGAAGCACACAACCTCTTCTTATGGGTGCTGAAAGCTGAAGATGTATTATTGCAGTTTAAATACTGCAGAGCAAGCACCTGCCGATAACTACCTTAAAAAAGAAACACACACACACACACACACACACACACACACACACACACACACACACACACACACACACACACATATATATATATATATATATATATATATATATATATATTTATACGGTTCTACTGCTTTACATCAAAAATACACTTCTTCGAAATAAAGCAGTAGACCCTACACTTCAGTGAAAGTCCACTTAAACAAAAGTCCACTTTCGCTGAAGTCTAGTTCCCCAGGCTACCCCCCCCCCAAAAAAAACACTAAAACATGTTCTTGCAGGGCGGCAAGCCCCCCTGCACTCCTCAACCCCCTACTTAAATATACCAACTGCGAGATCGCACTACAGTGGGGAAAAGGGAATATTCCCGTTCCGAGCTGTAGTGTGACTGCTGAAGTCAATGTTTGAAGTTTCACTACTTCGAACAAGTATACTAGGTGAAGTTGGGTTCAAAGTAGTGAAATTTCGAACATATTGATGGATCCCATATATACATACTATCAATAATGTTTTCAATACTGATGTTTGTATAATGTTTTCAATACTGATGTTTGTATACATGTTTGAACTATTAAATGTTGCAAACATAGAAACAGAATATTTGGAAACATGATGACCTCACTTAAGGAATTAATTTGAATAGAAAATATACCAAAATTATATATAAGCAGTTAAGGGAGAGTTGCAGAAAAAATGTTTTTTACTTCATTTTATCTGATATTTAAGTGTATCCTGTTATATTCTCAGTATTTTTTAATAAAGCAAACCACAAAAAGGCATTTTATGCAACATGACTGTGACTCAGTGCTTTAAAAATGTTCGCAAGATTTCATAACAAGTTATAATTTTCTGGAAAATAGAGAAGACAGGAAAATTATTTTGAATACTATTCCCTTGAAGAAACATTGCAATTAATTCAAATAAAAATACCAAATATTTTTGATTTTACCTGTTTTTTCTAGTTTAAAACATATCATTATTCATTGTACCACTGGCTCATTTCTTTTCTTTCCGTTTGCTCTTTTCTTTCCCTTTTTTGCCACTTGTTTCTTTGCTGCTGGAACTGGCAGATTTCTCTGCCATAGTCAAGTTCAGTTTTCAACATTTTTAAGTATTTTTTCAAGTCCTACAAATCTCAGAACAGGAATAGATGAAGATGAAACATTCATTCTGTCTCTGGTTAGTAAAAGAAGACGCTTTAATCCTGACTTTTAACTAAACAATTAATTTCAGGATTTTGTTGGGATCATCAGCAAGTAGGTCTATACTCATCTAACTACATTTTGGAAGTCAAGCAACTCAACCATGGTCAAAAGATGAAATATTTAGAGCTTTTACAGCCATTGATAGAACTAAATCAAATAAGTGGCTACTACTGGATATCTGATTAAGTCCAAGTTACCTTAGGAAAATCTGCAGTTTTTCAAATTCCTAAACTAGAGCCACTCTTAACTAAAAATTGAGGATAAAAAAAAAATCTGCGGCACTGCTGCAACTGTAACTGACAAGCAGCTTGTTGCAGTTGCTAACATACAGTGAGCACTTCAGCTGTGACCATAAATGTTTATTTATTTATTTATTATTTATTTATTATTTTATGTTATCATTCACTTTTTAAACTGTAATATACTCATGGCTTAATAAATTACTGCACGTACATTTCCACACCATCAGCACATGCCAGTAATGCCTCCTAACAGCTTGAACCTGGACAGCTGCCTCCTTTATCTCACCCTATTTATTGTCTGTGGCTCTGACTAACAACAGCACACACACACACACACACACACACACACACACACACACACACACACACACACACACACACACACACACACACACACACACACACACACACACACACACACACACACACACACACAAATTCAAAAAGATGCACTCAAATACTCAAAATCTATGTCCTCTCCAGTCAAACCACCCATATGCTACTTCAGGTAGTGTTGATCTACCACACAGGGACACATGCATGTATTCACACAATTATTATAACTATTCATTCTCACACTCTCAGAGATCTACTCTCACAATGATCCTGTCACACTCGCACATAATGCACAAATTCCCACAACTGAACGCATGAAAATGCCCCACTACATAGCTAGACTTGCAATCTGTACTGAGTGAAGCTGGTCCAGTTTTCCTCCCCAGATTCCATCACATTGAAATGTATAACTACAAGTCACCAAGTACTTGCATAGTATGGAGTCGATGGGCCAGATTTCAAAAGAGTTGCTGTCAATGTAAGTCTGCACTGATTCCAAAAATCTTGCTGTATGTGTAAGTGACTTACTTTGGTGTAAGACCTATCTATAAACTTGCAGAGTCTTCATATTCCAAAACATCTGCTGTCAGCCTGCTCTCAGTTAAAGTGGTTTTAGGTTTAGAGATGACAGTTAGAATTTTAGGTTTAGGGAATGATTTGGAAATTCAGGGTGAGAGGGTGATGTTTTAGGGAAAGGGAGCAAAGATTTGGGTTGGAAACTGGCTGGGAGTTTAGGGTTAGAGTTCAGGTTCT